>NC_071977.1:1582833-1773558 GCF_026283585.1 Hylaeus volcanicus | reverse complement strand
TAAAGGGAAATGTATTTGGAAATGAAGGGAAATTAAAGGGAAATGTATTTGGAAGTGAAGGGAAATTAAAGGGAAATGTACCAGGAAGTGAAGGGATATGAAAGGGAAATGTACTAGGAAATGAAAAGAAATGTCAAAGAAATGTAAGGAAATTAAAGGGAAATGTACCAAGAAATGAAGGGAAAATAAAGGGAAATGTCAGAGAAAATGAACGGAAATTAAAGGGAAATGTACCAGGAAGTGAAGGGAAATTAAAGGGAAATGTACCAGGAAGTGAAGGGAAATGAAAGGGAAATGTACTAGGAAATGAAAAGAAATGTCAAAGAAATGAAAGGAAATTAAAGGGAAATGTACCAAGAAATGAAGGGAAAATAAAGGGAAATGTCAGAGAAAATGAAAGGAAATTCAAGGGAAATGTGTCAGGAAATTAAGGGAAATTAGCTTCATACCTCATCACGTCTCTTGTTGACCAATGCCCTGTCCCTATATTAATATGACCGTGGGTACACCACGTCAAGAACATCGAGAATAGAAGAACTCAGCCGGAAACGAATTTGTATACACGCTCGTCTCTTTGTACGAATAAAAGTTCGCATAACAGGCCGACGAGAAATGTAAATGGTTTCTATAAACTTTTTCGTGAAACTCGAAGTGGGTCGAAATGACTCCACTCCGTAAATTTAGCATCAAACATAATATTCCACAAAGTTGGCAACCATTGTGTTCTTTATTTATCGAGGAACTATACCGTAGAACGCAACGGGTAACAGGCCAGCGACCGCTTCTTCATTATACACCGAATCGGCTCGATTATTTCGATAATTTTGCGCTCGAGCACCGAGGAGCGAGCCAGCGCTCGAGTTCAATCCTGTAATTGATGTTGCGCAAAAGTCGAGGCACCCCAGAGTTACGTAACTTTCAAGAGGACTCGTGTACGAACGAACCCGTAATCGGGAATGAGAGCCGACGAATATTTCTCGTTTCCATTAAGCACCGTATTTTTCCTGCTCGTTCGCACGGCCGCGAAAGAACACCGAAGTGGGGCTATTAAAAAAAAAAAAAAAAGAGGACCTACGCAAGGACGTTCTAGGAGAGAAGTTACGTTTTTTTGTTGTTGTTGTTTTTTTTTTTTACTTTATTTCGAAGCTGGCAAAAAGTACATCGAAATGGGGGAGGAAGGTAAAGCAGCGAAATGAAAATCGGCAACAATAAGCCAGTCGATCGAAAGCCGCCCGATACGAAGCGCCGAAACGACCATTGGACTTCGTCACGAACAGATCCCATTCCTTTTGTTCGATCCTCGCCGGCTGCCTTTCGCTCTGTCATTCTTACTTCCAGTTCGCGAACACACGTGCCACCAGCGGCACATTAATTCCAGAGCCACGTTGTTTTTACCGAATTTCACGTCTATTGTCTCCGTTGTGGCGATCGTCTTCTCCTCGGGAGTTGACGAAAACCAGGGCCAAGTCTCGAGAAAAACACTGCTAACAGTATCTAATCCTTCGAGACGCTTCAGAAGAATAATTCGTAACTTCGCCTTCGAATTTTAGGTTCTTGGAATCTTGGCTGCTAGGAATTTTTACTTCTTCTTAAGGTTTCTAGTCTAACACAATTAAATACAGTTACGGATTAAATACAGTTATTTCCATCGCTGCACATTTCGGTGGAAAAGTACTTCTGTCGATGGAAACGGTCGGTCGAACGTAACCACGCAAGAGTGACACTAGAATCTCATGCAAAATTCGACGTTGATGCATGAGCGCTCGCGATGTATCGAGGAACACGATGTAAATCGGTCGACCGTACATAATTTCCCGCGTAATTTAATATTAGCCTACCACTGCGTGTGCACGCAGTTGGACCGTGGTATATAGGCCAACAGCGAGCGATAACACCGAACGTCGGATTAATTGTAAAGCAGCGATACTATTACGAGAGCAATTCGCTAGCAAACTGGTATCCAGCCTAGCTAATTATTCCGTTACTTCGTCGAATAGAATTAATCATATGCAGCATAATATCTGTACCGAGAAATATTAGGTTAGAACTACAGCCCCGGAGGGAAGTACGTTATAACCAACCTGATACACGAAAGTCGTTGGTACCTATTTCTCGCGTCTGACCATTGCTCGGCGTTTCTACTTGCCTCGGCGTCCGCGGTGCTCGCGAGTGGAAACAGCGGGCACTGGTCAAACACCTCGACCACTCCGTGGTAAGTAACCGGGGGCACACCGGTGTTTGCATACGTTACTCGGGTTATTCCGAGCACATTTCGCGTGGAACGTAAGAATCGACTTATGGTTAATACAAACCTGTCGCTGGAATTTAAGAAAAGGTACGAGTGCACTTTCGCGCGGCATCGAGGCACTTACGAGGAAAACTAGGAACCTTGTTGTACCATTTAACTTTTTCCTCTGCTACCATTTTCCCTCTCCGAGGGAAAAAAGAACCGCGAAACGTCCCAATTGCGCCACTCCTCACCCTGTAAAGTCGTAACACGATAATTTGTCGAAGCGTGCGAATCAGGGTAGAATGTACGCGATTCTTGGCAGCCTCTTGGCTCTTTGGGACTTGCGTGCATTCGCGACGCTTGGAAAAATCAATTGCTGCCTTTCACACTCTCGCACCGAATACTCCGAAATATTATTCTCGATATAATTATACGCAACATTTATTCTATTCGGGGTGTTTGGTCACCGAATGCACAAACTTCTTCAAAGGTCGACTCGTTTCTTCAACCGTTCGTTCTGTACGTGTATAATCCCTCGCAACGTTTCGTGTTTATATTTCGCGATAGAGATCGCGCGCGACTAGCAGCAATTAGGATGCGACTCGTCCTTTAAGTCCTCGGCAAATAACTTAAAGCCGCTTACACCTGCCTCGAAGAAACTCCGACGCGACGCGATTAAGACGCCCGCCATGAATAACAAAGACTCGACAGTGAATCGCGACAGTGTGAAAGGATTTCCAGAAGAACGCCCCGAGTTTCCAGGACCTCCGCGCCGAGTTAGGCGAATCCTAAGAATTATGTACCGCGAACGCCCAGTTTCGCGGCCTCTGGACTTCATTACTCCGGACGCAACGGGGCGTCGCGACGAATATCACCGCCGCTCGCGATGGAATAGACAATAGTAATTTCAACGGACGACGCTGAATGCCGCGGTAAATTGTTGGATGCTCCGAGAAACTTCCCGATTGATACACCAAATTTTCAACGGCGTGGGATCTAGGCCCTAAGGACACGATCGTTCGGATAACGTTTCCTTTGTCCATTGTGCTATACCGTTCCGGCCTGTTCCAAGGGAAACCGTGTGCGCGACCGCCCTTTGTGTTTACTGTGTTTTTAAGCCGCGAACGCGTTATTGCGAGTTATTTATGACTTTTGTGCGTGCACCCGTGACCCAGTTCGACGGCGTGACATTTCGCCACCGTTTTCCGCGTCCAGAAGCACCTTGACATCTTTCTGAACAACTTTTTTCAGGAACGTTTTATCCGGCTTCGCTATTTACCGAAACCACCCCACTTTCTCTCGGCCCGACGCGTTGCACGAAATTTTTCCTCGACCGCTAACGGTCGCCGAACGCCCGGCCGAACCCGTCCGTCGGGATGTTTCGGTTTTTTTTGTAATTTAATTTAAACGGTTTTTACGGATACCCGCGCTCGCGCTTTGCGTTTAACGCGCGTTAATTAATTACAGCGTCCGCCAGCTAACGAGGCGTTTCGGAAACTCGCGAAAACGTTCTCTGGGGAGAGTATTAAACAGCGATAACGTGGAATAATCTCGCGATGGAAAATATACAGGGTGTTCCGCGAATTCGTTCGCCACGCGCGGATATTTTCATTTGGCGCGACAATTGAAAAGGAGACGACGAGGATTACACGTGTGGCGACGAAGCCTCGATATAAATTTCATCGCGTACGCGAACAAAAGGGAGAGTTACGCGAAAGTTCGAACGATGAAGCAAGTTCGGAACAAGTTAGAGGCATAATTAATGCCTGCCGAGTCGATAAACTTTGCACGCGATAATCCAGTCGACGTTACCGATCAATTTTAAAAGACCTTGCTCGAAGGCTGGTAGTACAGTTAATGAATCCGGATAGCTAGTGGGCGAGATTAAATTTGAAAGGACGCGTTGACGTTTTATATTACACGTCGGGGTAACAATGTTTGACTTAGTTTTAAGGAACAGCAGGTCATCGCAGGAAAAAGGTTTTCGCGGTAAAATGGTTAATCCTGTTTTCGTATTATTCGTCGAGACAAATTGTTTCGATATACGGTCGGTGTAAGAAGTATTCGTACAGCAACCAATTTAAAATAAATGGTTTCTGTACGAATATTTATTACTAGACTGCGGATCTTTATGCATTCGTAGGAAATTTGAATGCGCACGAACCTACGAAAATGCAAACAATATGCAAGATAATAAAAAAGATCGAAAGTAAAGTTCACGTTATGATATTTTCAGAATAAAATAGATTCCAACTTAGGTTCAATTTTTCTGTTCGCGATGATTTTATCTTGCATAAAGATCCGCGGTCTACTTACACCGACCGTATACGTTAAGATCGTCGAATTTCTTTTCGACTTTATCTTACGAGCCGAATCAGAACCCGACGAACGGAACGAATCGGCTCGCGAGGCGGTTTTTACGCGGTGGTTCGAACAGATGCCCCGTAGATGAAACGCCAAGACGCGGGAGGTTCGTGTTTTCCTTGCGGCGGCCGACAATTTTCGGGGCGAAAAGTGTCCCCCGATTTTCCATCGTTAACCGACGCGACGGTCGCGCTATAAAATCGGGGACAGCGGCGTTTTACGAGCAAATAAGCGGCACACGACGGAAAACGGTTCCGCTATGCGCCTGGCAGCCTATTAAGCTGACCTGCTTCCTCTCAGCTCGGCGCTGAACGCAACTCTCACAGTAACGCCGCTGGTAGGACCTCTTCAAGACCGTTTTCAGACTAGAAGGAAAACTACTCAAAGACGTCTGAAATGAGACGGTCCTCCGGGAATGATAGGAGCAAACACGCCGGGCGCGATTTAAGCGGGGACACCTTGCATCGCGAGAACCGGGGAACGTCCCGTCGATAAAACTTTCAAATCCTCCTCTTCGTCGTAAAAGCCGCCCCACTCCTCCGCCCTTCCCTGACCCCGGCAACTTGCCGAAACCGTGACAATAACTTCGCAAAAAGAGGAGCTAATGGACTCTACCTGCTCGAAACGGTACTTGATACCGCTGCTCCAACTTTCAACGCTTTCCCGCGAATCGAGTCGACCCAGATAGATCCGAGAATCATGTGTCAGCTCCCGCGAGGTTCGTCGGACTGATTTTATAGAAAATACAAAATATCGCTCGTCGATAGGATACGTCGAGATCGAACCTGCGCGAGCTAAGTGACTCTCTCGAATTCCCCTCTTACTTCGTGAAACATTCATCGATACAGGCTACCTCGGGTAATCCTACAGCGAGCAAACACTCGTTGATCACGTTCTGGCATCCCTGAAATCTAGAGACTCGAGGCAAACGAGCTCGAAGAATCGACGATTGAAAATATTTGGCCCAAAGGATCGTGCGAGCCATAGTCAGGTAGAAAATTCCTTACGCATTTTCGTACGACGCGTCTGACTCGCGCTTTTCGTATTCGATTCGAATTCTATACCACGAGTCTCGCACACGTTGTTACAGGCTAAATTTTTTAAGACATTGTCGATACAATTTTTAGACGATGTTGGAATATTTACTAAGCAACGACATGTCGTTTTACTAGGAAATTGTAATTATTGTAATTGTAATTATTTCTTGTAACAAGAAATTGTGGATTATTCGACCAGCAAAAAAATTATGTACGTTCTTAAAACGTGACGAAACATGCGTGCGAAGAAAATGTATAAAAATTCTTTATAGATTAAATAAAAATAAATTAACAGAAAAAGGACTAAAAATTGACGCTCTAGACTAAAACACCCCACGAGGCGGCACGTAAAGTCTCTCCTGTCGCGTTCGTAACTGACCTTGTCGCGTGTAACTCGGCAAACAGAGTTGGAGGGATGTTTTAAAGCGTCCCTTTTTCCTCGCGATACTCGGACACGCGACCGAACAAGCAACAATCGACACGGCACGGGACGGAAATTGCTTTGAATTTCTGGCTCCGCCCGGAGCGTTTAACGACGCGACTCGACAAACACAGGGGCGCGATTCATCTGTCAAGGACGAGGCCCGAGAAAAGGGGCGGCAGAGGATGTCCCAACCGTCGAGAGTCATTATAATTTCGCTCGGTCTCTCTACGCGGTAGTTGCCGGTTGTCGCGCCTCGCCTCGCTGCCGTGACTCAAACAAACTCGTTAATTGCATCCTCGACGTTAATATAACGGAACCGTGTCAGCTCTGATGCCGCCGTCGCGGATTAAAGAGACGCTCGCGGAACCGAGAGGGGGGAAGAAAAGATTCACACCGCGAAACGAATCCTACCGACTTTCTCCGAGACGATGAAGCGAGCAACTGTCGTTGGGAAACGAACATCTTCGGCGGATGTATACACTTTGCTCCCAAATTGAGTTGCCGAGGGGTCGGCGAACCGAAGAGGACCGGGACAAGGGGACTAGCCAGCCTCCCAATACATGTAGGAAACGATGAGGTTAAGGTAAGATTTATTAGAATGAATCTAGAAAGGAAGAAAAAGTGATATTGAAATAACGTCTCGACTCTCGGCACGTCTGGGCACTAGGCCTGCAGAAAACTCGGATGTTTCGAGTTGCTCGCGAGCCGAGTCGAGCTGAGACCCAGTTTTCGATCCGAGTCGAGTACTCGGAAAAAACGAGCAGCTCGAAGGAACCGAGTAGCTCGGACCAAACCGAGTAGCTCGGACAGAAGCGAGCGGCTCAAAAGAACCGAGTAAATTGAGTCATTATAATTTCGCTCGCTCGCTTCGGTCCGAGTTACTCGGTTCTTTCGAACATTCCTTGAACAGCATCGACGTTTTACTTTTCCGTATCGCCTTCTTAAAGCGAATGATCACGTGGAGACGCTAGCCAGTGATTTGGTAAACATCAAAAATATCGACTCGTACTAGCGTATCGTCTTACATGTGCGACACGTTGAAGTTCAAACCTGCGAGGCTCCAGGTAGAGTTTTCCAAGGGAAATCTCTTCGAAACGAACGTAACGAGAGTTTAAAATCTCCACCGCCATTCATTCGTCGAACCTTTCTTCCGTATCGCAACCCTCGCGCTTCATCGTGCGGATCTCTCCCGCGCTTCAAAGTTTTCGTTCCCCAACTCTCCGCACTTTCGCCGTAGATATCCATCCGCCAGGAAAGAAACTACACGAGGAATTAAACGCTGAACTTTGCGAAACAACTGCAAAGAGGTGTAACCCAAGTTTAAGAGTAGCACGGACCGAACCGAGTAGCTCGGAGAGGAGCGAGTAGCTCGAACGAGGTCGGAAAAGTCCTGGGCCTCGTTGTCATGTCGAAGTCGACTACTCTTCGTCGCTCTTTGTATAATATTGACACACACACACATACACACACATACACACACACACACACCTGTTCGAGCGACAGCAATTCGTTGTAATATCTCGATGTAAAAAATACTTCAACTTTCGCTAACAGAAATATATGTCGCGCTACGTTAATTTCTCCGAGCTTCCGGTCTGGTTTGTAACAGGAATGACCACGTTGAAGAGTTCATCAGGCTAGGATCGTATTAGTTCCAGCGGGGTCTAATACACCAGCGTGCATTAATTCGCGAATCGAATCACGTACACCGATGCAGCCGCTGGGCGAATTCTATTTACCTCGAGCGGTGTCGCAACTCTGCTGGGACGTTGGTGAATTATGAGCGAACTGGAGACACCGTCGTCACAGTCGCGATAAATGTCGATGCATCGATGCGAGCTATCAACGCGCGCGAGGATACGTATGCCAATGGTAACTAGATTTCCCCGAACAAAGAGAATAAAGCCACGAAACCGAAGCCCAAAGGACGAAGGCGCTAACGTCAAAGGCACCGGTCGTAAACGAATCGACGATTCGAAGAAGAAATACGTCGACATCCTCTACGCGAATACCGTCAATTTAAACAAGTGCCATTCATCGTCTTATTTTTATAACGCGAGATGAAGGTACTCGGAACGTGTTTAAATATCAGGAGAACTGGAAAACAATGTCGTTTCTTTTACGTCAAATTCGAACAAATAAAGTTTTAATAAGTTTTCAGTTTTAATCACAAGTATTCGCAGAAACGACATTACCTTCCCCCTGATGTGAGAAATGTTTCGCGACTGTTTTAATTTCCCAAAGAAAGGGCTTCTGGACTTCTTTCCTTCTTGACACTAGCGATTCGATTAACGCGAGCGTTAGATCGTAAAATGATTCGAACGTGAAAATGTTAATTGAGAAGTCGCCTGGCGTCGTTGGAGCGACGCGATGAAAGGCGTTTCGAACTCTCCGAGCCATCTCTTAGGAATCCTACCATCTTGTTCTTTCGTAATTGCGCGAAGTATGTAGATACAGGTGACTGGATCATCGAAGGGCTGTCGAGCGCCAACGAACTAATTGCAAAGAAGGGAAAAAAGATCAATATTAAATCTTGACAGTGTATTCCCTCGATAAAGATTAACCCGGCGACGTCGTAATACTTTCCTCGCTCTTCCTTTGAGTACTTGGAGCACTCCTTAAAATGGTTCCGTCTTTTATACACTCGAACCTGAGATCTTTCGGTCGTCGTGCTTTTATACTTGCGCAATTACTTCGCGCGACACGGCCTCTTCAAACGGTTGAAAATCATCTAAATAGTTCGCAATCGAAACGAAATGCTGTTTATCTAATTACGAACGAACAGCGTGACACGAACCTAACCGATTGGATGGTTAACTCGGACCTTCTACGTCTTCCACTAAACTGTCCTTTTCTACGTTCGACGATGCTCAACTCGAGCGAATGCAACACCAAATGTAAACACGGAATAGAAAACTCGACTGGATATACCTGCACCCGTTTGGATCCCGATTTTTCTTGCATTTATCCAATCTTTACCGCAATTAGTAAACTCGATTGTATCCCTTGCAATCCCTTGGGTTCTGACGTAAATTAAGTAATAATTTTCGCTCCCGAATAAATCGAGATTGCTCGTTCATCGAGCGACTTTGCTCTTTTCCTTTGCATCTCGTGTCCCGTTAACTACGCTGTAATTTAATTACCGCTTTCCGATATCACTCTACTTTCTTGGCCAGCCGCGTACAATCAACCGTAATGCGATGCCGCGCCTCGCATTGTCTTCCAACAGAGCAGGCATGCATTTATGTATGCAATACCCGGTCGGTTCTCGAGGCTTCTGACGCCACAGAAGCGGCCGCAGCATCGCGAAGCCCTAATACGCCGTTATAATTTATAGCCCGACGCGCCCTCCTCTATGGTTTATAGATACATCACCGTTCTGCCTGCTGCAATATTGGTTACGCCGAAAATTAATGGTCACGCCGATCGATTGCGGCTTCATTAACCTGGCTCGTCCGGCGAGAAAAAATTCGTACAAGCCCGTGCGTTATTAGTATTGCGTGGTTTCGATGTTTACGACACGCTCTTTTGTACGCGCGCAACTAATACCGGTGAGGCAAACCGATGCAAAATGGTTCCTCGGTTTACGTTATGGGTTAAAATGGGTTTAATGTTTTTCGTTGATTATGTTACGATTGATAATTAAACGAAAATTAACGCGAATAACAGTTAATTGAATTCTCGGAATTTATATTCAGCGAGTCGTAAATTTATTAGGCGTCGAATTTGAATTCGGATTTCGCGTTGAGTTTAACGCAAAGCATTAAACGGTGTAAGAAATTCGACGAGATTTCGCAGGTGCGTCACAAGTTTAAGAATCGACTCGGGGTTGGCAGAGTCGCGTCGTAATTAAGGATCGGACTCGCTACATTTGAATGGCAATCGATTCCTTCCGAACGCGCCGAAGGTTGATTTACGGTAGCGATTTATCTGGCTTTTGTACGAACGGAGTGTGTTCGTGTCTTATTCAATTTTCTTTGAACGGGTCGAAGCTTATTTTACATCGGTGATACGTATTCACGGTACAGTTATGGTCCGATAAAATATTCAGGTCTCTCCAAATGGGCCAAGGCTTTATTTACATTGAGTTATTACGTCGTTCGAATGCAAATGACACTCTAACCGATAGAACATTTTATCTCGACTTCAAAGACAGCTTCAAGCACGGAGGTCTTTCAGAAATTCTGTGTGTGATTTCTGTGGGAGAGGCTTTAAAGTCGTTTTTATTCGTCTATTCGCACGTTTGATCCTTTGCAACCCCTTAGTTCGGATAGATAATTAACTCTTTGGACTCGAGACCTTTTTTTTTCTGGTATCTGCCAGCAACTCGAGATGTTTCTTAGCATTCTATCGCCATGAATTCTAAGCTATCTAGATTTGAGAATAAGGTCACCTTCACAGAAATGAAACTTAAAGAAAACCTAGCGGTGACTGAGAGTCACTTCTCGATTGCAAAGGGTTAATATCGGTTTAGGTACCGAAGTGGATGACCACTTTCTCAAACGTTAATTTCGTTTCTGTCGAAATTACTCGCGAAATTTTGTTGGTGGATTACGCGCACGAAAGGGGAGCGACTATAAGTCAGTCTTACCACTTGTCCCTTTTATCCGACACAGATAACAGGAGGGCGGAATCGATATTTGGCAGTAACTCTTTAACCGCCGGTATAAAACGCCGATAAGATTTTATGCAATCTAATAAAGCTTTAAAGGGTCGCTATAGATTTCACCGAGCGAGTATAAAATGACTCTCGGTATTGCTCTGTAACGGTCTCGAGCTCGGTGAAATGGCACCCTTTAGTTTCGCTATTGAATTAAACGATACCGTTCCAAGATCTTATCGACTGCGATCATTTTCCAGCTGCGTGCTTACCGAAATATTCGAAATCTCGCTTTTCCATGGAAACGTGATCCATTCATTCGTTGTATAAAAAATAGAACGGCGTAGAGCGAACGGAGTAGAAGAAATTAATTTCTAATTCGTTAATTCGAGAAGCTTGTTCTCGAGGAGCGATGCCGGGGCGTTGATATTCCTAACGAGGATGAGTTTGCGCCATCCGTGTTCAATTCGCGTTAAACACAGAGTCGAGAGGTAGAGGCGAACACGTTCTTGGTCAGGGTTCGTCGTATTGGCTACGCGCCGACGGGCCAGTACGCACCATATCACATTCCTAATCGAAACTCAAAGGATGGAAAACGACCGATACCAATTAAGAGCTCCGCGTCGCAAAAAGCGCGACGAGCGAAGCTACCGATCGACTTCGTACCATCGAGAACAGCCCTTTCGCGTGCACGAAACTGTTTCCGTGACGAACGTCGGGACGAAATATTAGAATTTAACGAAGATTGTACGAATCGATAATTGAAACGTTCGAGGAGGAATTGGAATCGAGGAAAAGTTAATTTACCGAAAAGGAAGTCTGATTTACGCGCACGACTTTGCTCGCAGCGAAGCTTTTCCCTGGAAATTTCGATCGTTTGTCATGGAGAAGCGAGAGAATAACGAAAGTCTCGTGCTATTAAAAGTGTAACGAATGGAATATTGAATTAACTGCCAACTGAACGTTTGTCTCCATCGAGCGCGAAAGGAAACGTCCCCCGAATCGAGTATAAATCCGGCGAGAGGGGAAATTTCGAGCTTGTCGTTTATCCAGGCATCCGCGGAGAGGCGGAATTCGAGAAACACGGAACGACAGACTCCGTACGAACGAATTAACTCGACCTCTACTGCATCATGCTGTAACCATGTTTCATACTGTATTCTGCCGTGTCGTTATGCGCGTTATTTCAATTAAACCGGTAAGATGGGCAGGCGTGGGAATTAGATAAAGTCTGATTCTCTCGATCAATTATGCCGAACGCTTTAAACCGGCTCCTCTTCGAACATTCGGACCGTCGGTATCATCCTAATTGCTATCGAGCGCCGCGTAATCCATTAGCGGCTCGAGAGATGGCCTAGATCAGGGATGCTTTACCTCGGCTCGCGTAACGCTTCCTGTTTCTGGTATTTCCGCCGCCGTGGTCCGTGCCCGTGGCAACGCGGGATCTGCATGTTATACCCAGATTCACGGTACATTTGATGTGGCGCGGAATCGCGTTACTTTGTTCGCCGAGATTAACGCGACGCCGAGGAAGCGCATTCCGAAAGATTGAAAACGACTATGACGCGAACGGGGGATGCGTCTAAACCAAATTCGACTCGCGATGGATCGTTCGACAGTGTAGGAAATTACCAGGTTAAGATAAGATTCGTTCGAACGAATTTAGAAAGAACGAAAAAATAAGGAATATTGAAACGATACGCGCAAACTCGTTAAATGAAACGTCTCGACTTTCAGGGCGTCTCACACACAGGATTCTCGTCGGCTCCTGTTTTCTAGCGACCAAAGCGACGCAACGCACCCTGCTTTGTCCCTCTCTCCCTCCCTCCACCCTCGCCGGTCGTAGGTTTTCGGGGTTGCAATCGATACCTCAACCCCAAACAACATAATCGCGCGCTCGTTCATCTCCCACGCAGCGGTTCGCGCACGCCACGATAGGTAACAAGAAAAAAAAGAAATGAAAAAAAAGCAGTACGCGTCCAGTTTCGAGTTTCGTAATTTTCAATTGCGTATACAAACAAATTCCCTCGTATCCGTGCGTTCCCATACACGCCTGTCTCTGTCCGCACAAACGAAAGCTCACGACCAGGAAAGGAATATACCGGAACGAGGAATCGCTTGTCAAATACTCGAAAACTAGTGCTCGCAATAGGAGCATCCGCTTCAACTTTTTCCATCGGTTCCTCTTCAACCAACTTCCCGCGAAACGCTCCAACTCCTTTCTCCAAACAGTCCTCGTCGATTACTTCCCTCGCGAGCCACGTTAATGCGCGACTCTGTTACGACGTTTCAAACGCTCCGCTCGCGATACAAGCTACCGAATCGCGCTAATTACGCGCAACATCTCGCGAGGATTTTAATAAAATAATTGAACAAGCCTTGTTCTGGTTTAGGAGGACCAGAAACACTGGTTAAATGTCCCTTGACACTGTACGTTAAACGGGACGCGAGACGCTCCGACGGAACTCCTTTCGGACATGAATATTTCAGAACGGAGCAGCGTCGACACGTAGCTCAACTTTCCAAATCCGCTAAACCTCGTGATAATTTGGTTAGACCGAACCGTAAAGCGTTGATACTGGAAACTGCTCGACTTCCAAGATGAAACTAGCGCCGCAAGCAGTGTAAATAGACCGCTTGCTCAAGGAAAATAATCGGATGAATTATTTCGTGGACATCGAACTGCTCTATTCTTGGTCGAGGTAATTGCTTCAGGTAGTCGTTTCGAGATGGTCACCGTTTAATGCTTTCGCTGCGGACGAAAATGAGTAGCCGTTCGCTGGGAGCTGCAATTATGACATTTTTTCAATGAAAAATTTCTTACAAATGTGTTCTAATATGATTTTTTTGAAGAACAATATATTTGTGGTAACTAAATTTATATATATTAGGTCGTCCCAAAAGTTCGTGCCATTTATACTTCTATTTCTCAAATTATTAGTTTCACATATTAGTGAAACGTACTCTCAAGTGTCGCAAGAAAAGATAATCTGTCTCGTTTCACAATAGTTTCTCGCCTCTCTTAGATAGTCATTGTACCGTTACTAGAAAATTTCTGTGGTTTTTTACTAAATTTCGACACAGTCTTCGGCACGAACATATGAGAGGACCTAACAATATGATTGCCGAACAAAAGAAAATTTTCCAAAGGTCTAACCACGACACTAAACACAAAAGAACAGACCACCAACATGAATGCTTAGATCGTACCGACTTTCTAAATAGGACTAAACCGACTAAAAAAGCAAAGGACGCGCATCCGTGCGTGCGTCATCCGCAGCGAAAGTGTTAAAAGTATAATTGGAAACATTTCAGAAAAGTTTCACTGCTATCGCACACGTCCGTGAGGTTCCATGTTAAAATTAGAACACTTTTATATCGTTTTTCGTGAAACTGGGATGGTCGATTTAAATCGAAGTGGGGTTGTAGGATTCGTATTTGATTAAGTAACAATCAAGCGAGGTTTTGATAAAATACTACGTTAAATAAATTCATGGAACGACTACTTATACAGCGACCTGAAACGAGCCCATTCTCGATGGAAAAAATCCCTGTCTGTTGGGAAAGCAACAACCGCGAATAAAAGTGCTTTTGGATGACGAAGAGAAAATGATAGATGGAAAGTCGCGAACGGGTGTGTACCTACGGCGATGCATGTCTTTCGCTTACGATTATTCGTGCACGAGCGATTTCACGAAACGTTCCGCGGAAAATCGTCGTTTCTCTTTATTTCGAAAGGAAACAAAAGAGCGGAACCGCACGTGTTTCAAATCAGTGGCGTGTCCTTAATTCGGGGACGGATAATTGAGAGTGCAACGACTTAATTAAACGTCTGACGAAGGTGGTTTCCGTCCGTGAATTAAGCAAGTAAAACGACACCTCCGTTTTGGTTAGATTAACTTTGGTTGGAATATAACACCACGCTTGCTTCCTTAAAAGCGATAGAAGCGACGTAGGTTGCTTTCCGTAACCAACGAATTCATATTATTTTACATTCCGAACGAAATCAACGTTTACGCGAACGGTAAGTTTGTGGAAACCGATATGGTAATAAATTTGATTACCAAAACGTTGAATTATTTGTTAGTCCTCCCTTCCCACGCTCGCTGATATTTCAGCGCAAAACTGCGAACGTTCGCGAGAGCTTTGTTATTCCATAAATTGCCGCAACTGACGAAACACGTTCCGACATTCCTTTTTGCGTGTTTGCTTCTGTTCCGTCGAAAGCGGTAACGTCCCTGACGGCAGGGGTTATGCGGTAGAAAAAGGAAAAAGCTCACCCGTCGGAAAACAGGGCAATATCCAAGCGAGCGCGATATCGACGCGATCGTCACGGAAACTTTTCTCTTAGATCACGGTAGCTTGACTTCGGAAGCATTTCTGCGCGTACGGAAACGTCGGGAAGTTGGCGGAGCCGCGATTCCGAGGCTCGTTCGCGAAAAACCATCGCGGTCGAGCATCATTTTTCGGTATTTTAAACCGTTCCACTTTCCGCGTCGACTCCTTCGCGACACGAATGTTTCTTTTAAAGAATGCTTTAAACGTCCGATCGTCAGACTCGACGATTTCTCCCATTGACCCTTTGCGCTCAGCGATCTTCCGTCCATTTCAAACATCCGCGCTTCCGTCTCTAACGTTTAGCCGTCCGACCTCAAACATTTTCTCGCTGATTGCTGTACGTACTCGGCCAAAAAGTTGGTCGGAATTCTAGCGCGTATACGAAAGCCAGAGCCGGAGTCGAGGGAAAAAAGCGGACAATGCGCTTCGTTAAAATTATCGTCGCGTTAACGAAACCGTTAATGATTCAACGAAGACGAGTTACTCGATCGCGACCGCGCGCCAGCAAAGCAGAAATCGTTAATGTAAAATTGAATGAAGAAGAACGCATCGGCGGTTATCAGGCTCGAATCCACGGCCACGAGGGGAAAAGAATAATGAAACTCGCGAGGATTTTTCGCAGATTCATCGTTGTTCCTCCTCGCTAAGGAAACTTGCTGACCCGGAGAATACTTGGCTCAAAGTTTTTAATTATTCCCCGATATGAAACTCGAACAGGAGACGGTGGAGTATCAAACCGTGAACCGGAACGTTGTATTCGTTTTTTTCCTGATCATCCCAATAGTCGAATCGATTTCATATTTACGTGCAATTAAAATTCTTAAGATACAAGACAGAGGTTCCTTTATCGCCTACGTCGTAAGAATATAGAATATATTCGTTTGCCTTGCTCGAATCGAAACAAAACCGTCGAATGATGCTATTGTAAGAGCGCACAGAGCGCGATCCATAGTTTCAAAAATAGTTGCGCCTCCGAAGGGGTTGAAACACGGGGTATGTAGCCATTCGTGAATCACAAAGGTAAAAAAAAAAAAAAATAATCGACGAGAAAGCAACAGGGATGCATCGAGCCGAACGGATCGATGCACAATGACGGAACGGAAAAAAAATAAAATATAAAGAGTCGCGACGAATGGATCGATGAGCAATGACAAAATGAAAAAATGAGCCACACAGAATGCTATCGTTGCGCATTGACCCGTTTAACTAGACCCGTCGAGTCTCGTCCTTTACTTTGTATTTCCCTTCTACCTGGTTAGCAGAAATTTCATACGTTCGTCTTATCTCGTAGCATTCTCTCGGTCGAGCGCTCTTAACAGGAACGAAATGCACCTCGTGAAAATAGAATTACTACGATTCCAAATCGGTCGTGTTATTTAAAGTACGTGGTCTTAAATGCCAGTAACCTCTTCTTTCGTGCAACTCTAGATCGATCGAAGGACAAGATAAACATCCGGTCAATGCGAAGAATAATCCCATCGCAAACGGGATATCGATCGATTTCGAACAGGACGGGGTTCATTATCGCGGACCAATATATGTTTAACGAGATAAAACGAGAGTCGGTTAATTACCCTCTGGGTCCCAGTGTGCGCGCACCCGCAATCTTCCGTTTGCGTTCGGTGCACTGGCCAATTATATCTCTCGTTTTACTCTAATCGAGTCAGGGCACGGTGGTCTCTCGAGAATTAAGAGTCGAGAATTCGTCGAACGTAAACGCAACACTTTGAGGAGACCTTTGAAGAAACCGATCGCAGTTTCAAAGCTGCCAGTGGATCCCTGGTAGATCCCAGCGGCGACTACCGCGACGTTTATAACGGAGAGTTTATCTTGGAATTACGGGCGCGGTAGGTAACGTTCAACTGGAAAGGGACGCGGAGGGTTCCGTAAGGTCGAACACTACGGCGCAGAGCAAAGCTGGGAAGAAACTACGACAAAGATCGAACACACAACTCGCGGTAATTCCAACGTTTACTCCCGTGGGATTAATTAAGTGCGACTGGCGTCGCTCCGTCTGCTGATCTCGGAAACAGAAACGAAAGAAGAAAAAAAAATAATAAATGACCAGGAAACGTGCAAGAAATGGCTTCGTTAGCGTCGTCGAGTTATCGCTGGCGCGTTCACAGAAACGTACCGATTACGAAGTTCGCGAAAATATAGCAGAGCGCGAAACTCGCGCAGCATATTTAACGCCTCCGACGCGTCTCTGAAACGTTCGCCTTTTTCGTCCGCCATAATTGCACGGAAGAGGTTACTGTATCTTCCACGGGCCACGAATCGACCGATGCCGCCCGCAACCTTTGACATATCTATCTTCGACGCTAGAGCAGACGCGACGTTTTTATCGTCGCTTTTTCGTATCTTATTTTCGTTTAATTATCGGTCACCGTACGTTCCAGCGAGACCTTTTCTAATTGGCTACCTCGAACGAAGAGAGAAAACCTACTTGTTAGAGCTTGACATTTCAGGAACGAACTAAAAGCATCGCGAAAAAGGGAACGAGCCAAATGTACCGCGACACTGGTAAATATTTGATATCGATGTACACCGACGACTAAAAATGTTACGGAGACTTTAGGTTGCGTCGTACAGGGAACGTGGGGAGACGTTTCCGATAATGGACGATCGGGGGTGGGTTACGGTTGACCGTTAAAGCTATCCATGTTCTTGAATCTCATAAATACCGATCGGGTTATGAGACTAATACAAATGCAAACGTTTGGATCACGTTGCTTTAAATTGCGTAAAAATCAAATTTTAGCTTTGCAAGTGTCCTGGTGAGTGCGTCAGACAGTGAAAGCGTTAAAAGAGAATTGCGTACGAACCGATTGTCGAGCGAGCCTGAGAGTGAACGATGGGATTGTTATTGGCCTCCGAGTTGGTCGTCTGCGGTCGATCGGTGATGGCGGCAATGGTGGAGGTGGCGATGGTGGTTCCGGGTGCCGAAGCGAAGCTAGAAGTGGACGTCGAGGACGGGTTCGTTGTGTTTAACGGCTTAGAGGACCAGGAGCTGCAAGTATCGCAGCCCTCCGCGGAGCGCGTCGACAAGCGGCAGCAGGACCAGCGTTTTCCACTCCACAATCCGGCGTGATAACGACCGCTCAGCCCGGGATTCTCGCTGCACACTGTGGACAAACAGCCACCATCGCAAATTACCCCCATAAGTCGCTAATAACGCTGCTAGAAATAATCTCGCCACGCTCGATATTTTTCGGAGGCCACGTGCGACTTATCGGATTCGTTACACGTTATTTTTATACTAATTGCAAGAATTAGCTGCTCGGCATCCTTTCGGCGGCACGCAACCGTTGTCGTTCACCGATCGCGAATGGGTCGGGCAGAAGTGTCTCGGCTTCGATTAACACTTTGCTTTGTAAGCAAGGATCGACGTTCTCTGGCGGGACGCGAGCATTGTCGCTCTTCTGTTTAACTGTTTAACAGAGCGCCGTCGACAACCGTCGACGAACAGTCGACGAACAGTCGGTCTCGTTCCGAAATAGTCATTTTAGTAGAGATTCGTGTTAATTCATCTACAGTCAGTGGAATAAGTATTTATACAGGAACCAATTCAAAGTAAAACTTCATATATTTATTTTATTAATAAATTTTAATAATAATAATTAAAGAAG
Source organism: Hylaeus volcanicus (assembly GCF_026283585.1). NCBI lineage: Eukaryota > Metazoa > Arthropoda > Insecta > Hymenoptera > Colletidae > Hylaeus > Hylaeus volcanicus. The sequence continues at coordinate 1,754,936 of NC_071977.1, read as the reverse complement.
AAATAATTAACCAATATTCCTACATATTTTTAGAGCAGATTTTGCGTAAATCAAAGTTTATTACTTCCTTAACGTTAACCTCTTATTTCTATTCTTACTAATTTCTATTTTCAATCGGTTGCTGTACGAACACTTCTTACACTGGCCGTATATTTTGTACTTTTAAATCCACGCATCCAGACACCGTTCCTTCGGAACACCCACGTCCATATTCGCGTAACAAGCCTCGTCTACGTGCGACACAGGATTCAGCCACGACCGCGCGCGTACTATCGCACACCGGTAACCGGAGATTACGGCGAAATTAAAAAACTGGAAGGATCGAAGACGACCGTTGCAGAGGAAAAAAGTTGCGCGCAACTAATAACGGAAGAGAATTCGCTGAGAACGTTTGCAAATAAAAGTACAGCGAAATGAACGCGAGCTCCGTGAAACGGGCAAATCCGAGCACGTCTCTCTTCGAACCGCACGGTCCATCGAAACGGACCAATAAAACTATCGCTAGCTTCGCAACAGGGAGGGAGGAGATGGTAGAAACATCGAAACGCCATTTGTTTTCGCGACAACGACCGATTTATTCGACGCGGGGTTACGCCAGCCACGGTGTAGTATCTATTTGACAAATTATCTATTGCGCGCCTTTTTCCGTCCCGTTCCACGTGAAATATCGCCGAAAACTTTCGGAAAAATCGCATTACCACCGGTATCGCGGACGCGGCCTCGCTCCAAACGACCGAAAAATGATCAAAAATCGCGGATACGTTGGATACCACGCGAATCGCGTGGAATACCGCGAACGGACGTTTTCCAGCTCGCGGATTTCGCGTTCGATAAATTCGTATAAACCGTAACGACGCTCGCTAGACGACGACGCGTTGTCTTCGAGTGACGGAAATCCGTCGCGTATTACGCGCAATAAAGGGGAAAAAAGGAGAATTTTAATCGCTTTTCGGTCGTTCGAAGCCGCCGTGGTTCGAGCCGTTCCACTTTTTCAAAAACAAAAAAAAAAAAAACGGCCGCGTCTAATAACTTCGTGCGACAGTTCGTCGGGAAACCGTGTCTCCGGGCGAAGCTCTTTCCGTTGCATTTTCTCGCTCCGCGAGACCGCGCTTTTTTCGTCGCCACTTTTTACCCGGAGAAACATTTTTTTCAGAGTCGCCGTCGGCCTGACGGCCCGTGACTCTGAAAGGCCCGTTCGAAAAACCACGGAACCGAATAACGCGGCGATAAATGGCCGAGATTCCCCGAGGCGATTCAAGACGTCGCGAAGGAAAGTTTCTCGAGAATCCGGAAATTCATTCTTTTTACCGCGTTCCGGTGTATCGCCTTTGAGTAGAAGCGTACAAACGGGATGGGTCTTCATCGAGGAAGACCAATTTTCGAGGGGGAACGATAACCGCCGACAACGCCGGCTAAAGATTAATTAATTCGAGTGGGTGGTTAAAATGCGATCCTTTGAAAGGAAATGCAATAATCACGCGGTTCGTAAGATTCCTATTAGTTTTGGTCTTGCATCGAACGAATGAGATTCGCGCCAGAGAGAGGATATTATTAGGCATGGTATGGATGAGTATGGATTAGGTATGGATGAGTAACGTGCAAGTAGTTTGTACCCGTAATGCGTCAGACATGCGCTCTCGCTTTCCAAGTAGTATAAGGACGGCGCTGGTCGGACACAGGATCAGACGCTGGATCAACACATTATTATAATCAACCACAAGAATTTTCCCGTCCAAATAAAATACTACTCCATCCATAAATAAATGGCGCGATCCAACAAGTTGGTAACCGCGAGCATAGCCAAATACGTTTGGCAATTACGAAAATCCTAGTCACCCACGTGTAACGACCGGCGGTCGTACGTGGTACACTGCATACAGCCCTGCATAAATAAACCTCTGCATATTATCAACTTGGAGGTCGTCGCGCACGTTCTCGAAATAACGAAACAGAGTCCGAATTCTGAACGAGTTAAACCCGGAAAAAATTAGAGCAGAGAATAAATATTATACGCGCGAGACTATCAACGGAACTTCTGACCCGTAGACGTCTTGCGAGCTGGAGGGACGTTTTACATCTGCACTCGAGAACGAGAAGTGGCTGCTCGCTCCTCGGAACACGCGAAAGGCTATTCAAGCTTCTTGCGCGCGGCAATGATCATCCTGAAGAGAATGCTGCGGCAACATTTCGAATGTATGCGGGAAGAACGCGGTTCCACGTGAATCGCGGAGGACTTTTTTCAGTATTGCCGTCGTTCGAGGTCAAAAGAAACGAAATAAACCATGCTGACGAGCTGTGCGGTACGCAGGATAATTCGCTTTTCTGACCTAAAGCTTTGTCTACGGTAAATGCACAGAAACCGTCCCCATCACTGAGGGGTATACCTGTCGAGGGGTCACAGAGTCCTATCGCCGAGCAGTGTAACATGATCTGGTACCGGAATACCCCGCGAGACAATTTAATGCAACGGTGAAACTATTTTATTATTAACTTTTTGTTGTAAATCTTTTACCAACATACTCCTGACATTTTTTTCTGATTAAAACGAGACCAAACGCGACGTAATTCGCAAACATATCTTGTAACAACTTATTACGTATTACATATCATAGAACACTAACTAAAAAAAGATGCATGGTAAATCATACTTTACCTCATTTTAATCAGAAAAATGTCAAGAATATAATGCTAAAAGTTTTACAACAAAAAAGTTAATATTTAAAAAAGTTTCACCGTTGCATTAAATTGTCTCACCGACGTACCCCGATGTTTTCGCTCCGTCCTCTTCTTTATTCGCTGTCCTTCTCTACGTTCGAAGCTCGTCGGCAAACATCGGCGAATATACGAACTCTACGATAACTGCACAAGGTCGTCCCCGAGCTCGTGCAGTTACGGAGACATTACTGTACATCGAAGCACCAATCGTTTCTCAAAGATCTGTCGACGCGCGTCCAAACGTTACAATTACGAATCTCGACGATAACGAGCTTTCCCGATTAACGCAAGTGATCCTATTTAACATGCAAGGCTCGCTAGATTCATCCACACGTTATATCGGACCGCGATCCTTTTTAATTCTCGACCCCCATTATCGGGATAATCGAATTAAAAGCGGATTATAATAACGTGTAGCCACGCCGTAATGAATTTTCATCCGTAAAATCGATGGAAACCAGAAGAACGAGGGTTTAAGAAGGATCACATCGAAACGAGCCAAGGATACGATAAAAACAGACCAAACGTAACGCGCGTTTAAAGAATTCTCAAAGTGAATGCATTTCGTAGTCGCGTCCACGACAACAATAAAATCGTAGAATTCGTCCTTCGATACACTTAATCATTATTATCGACTTGGCGTCGGAAACGCAGATGCATGGATACGCATACCACGAAAAAATTCGCGTAATTTAAAAAGCTCGGCTCGATATCAGCCCCGAGCAATTTGTCGGAGAGACAATATCGACGAGAACTATTGTATATGTCAGCCCCGGAGCGGCTCCCTACGAAAGTGCAAAGTAGTCTAGTTCTGCTTATTCCTCTTTATCCCGCTCGCTCTCTAATTATCCGCGTTTCGTCCGGTCCCGACTTTTTCTCATCTAGCTTAGCCGAACTGCGCCGAAATTCACGGCTGAAGCTACGCGGTTGATCGTCTCGTTAGCATCCGTGGCTCGATGAATCGCGGACAGCTGAATTCTGCGATTTCGGAAAGCTACGATCGGCGAACGTTAGGCTACCGGGCTCGGGGATAATTCCTCGTGGAAAAATTGATAAAAGAAACGCGAAATTTCCTCTCCGAAACTCGCTCGTGCCGGGCTTAAATTAATTCGGAAGTCTCGCCGGGAGCTTTACAAACTCTTGATCGAATTCGAGTGCACGAGAAGGGCTAATCGCATCGAAAACTAAATGCTTTCCGAGAGAGGCTAGCCAAAGTCGAACGAAATCAAAACATCGTCGGCCGTGTTTCTCTATTTTCACGGGAAAGTAACGCGAAGCGCGAAAGAGAGCCTCGAAACGATCAAACCGAATAACGTCAAATAACGCCACGGTTCAGGAAGAAAATTTGATATCCATTGTTTGCTCTTTGCACCGCGGTGCAGCTCGCAGACTCGATTTCACCGCGGTTTCGCCCAGAATTGACCGATTTTTTTTCACGCGCTGCAGGAAACGAATGTCAATGCGTCACAAAAAATAAAAAAAAAAAAGAAACGAAACGCGAAAAAAAAATACGTTGTCTAATTCGAGGGAATTAATAGACGTCGACAACTGAGGCTTGACTATCCCTCTTTTCGAACAAGAAAAAAAAAAATAGAAATTACTCGAAGGAACCTGCCTCGATAATTTGAAACGCTCTCGAGAAAAGTATATTTCGGGAATCGGAAGAAAGGCTGGGAATCTTTGTAAAAACGATACGCGAGACATTTGTCTGCAAAGTATGCCCTCGGAAAAGTCTGCACTCCTAAAAAGAGGAAGAAAGCGGAGCGAGAGGTTTTGTCTTGGACGTAATACGGGCGAGAATATCCGAAATTGAAATATAAGCGAGGGGAAAAAGAAAAATCGCGCGAGCAAAAGTAATTTTCGTGGATATTAAGTCGATGCCCGGAGTGACACGCGCGGAAAAGCGGAAAAAGTCGAAGATTCTATTTCCGGCCGGTGCACGGGCACGAATAATAACTACGTCGAAGGGAATTCTTGGGAAACTCGTTAAAAGTTCGACCATCTCTCGACGACGACAAATCAATCGGTGGAAGCCACGAATCGGGATACGTCAGCGATATCGCGGATCGATTCCCTACGATTTCTGACACAGGCTCCGGCGCGTGAATCAACTTTGCTCGACCGGGAGCTGATACGCGGGCAAGTTTCGCGTAGAGTTCCGCGACACCGTGCCATATTTCCGCGAGAAAAATGGCCGGGGATGACTCGATCCGAACTTTGGTTAACCCCTTCTACCGCGTGGATCCTTTTTCGAACGCGAAGGGAATTTACACGACAGGCAATGACCCTTTAAAAATGAACGAAAACAATTTTTATCTGTAAATCAATGTTAACGTACAGATATTCTGTACCGCTTTGGTGTTTCGCGGTTTGTAGGCAGCCGGATTTCTAAATTCCCGAGACACAAATGTCCAATTCTATCTTCCAACTATTCGTACGACTTTGAGCCTGGCTAATCTACTCCGCGAACAGTTCAACCGCGACTTCGATACTTGCCTCGAGTCGACGAACGGAGTATCAAACGCTCATGTGTCATGGACAATAGCTGAGAGCTCCAACTTTCCGCTTTGTAGTATAATTCCAGCGGAAACTTTCGGTCTATCTTCGTTCCGCGCGTTAGGGTAACACAATTTCTTGCGTCATCGTGGCTGACGTTCCTTCGCGGAGCAGAACTTTGCCGAACAACTGATTACGAAAAGAACCCCTCAAACCTCCCCCGAGTCGTAATTAAACGGGGACTAGCTTAATTTTACGTCGAAGAAAAGATTCCGAGTCGTCGTTACGAATTTCCACGCACGTCTTACGCGTCGATTACTTGGGAAAGGCCACGAATAATTTTTACTCGCGAAATTGCCGGTCGCAACGTTTACGCTATTCGTAACTCTTTTTATTTTATCACCCGGCTGACTGCTGCAACTCGAGCGCAATATTCCCGGAAGATTTATTTTTCGCTGGCCAGAGACACGCGACGCAGCCACGAGGACGCATCGCCACTCGAAAAGTACGAGACAACGTTAAATATTCGCGAATTGAAGAGCGCAACGTGAACTGGGTTAGGTCCGGGTTAGTAACACGGCAAACGATTAAAAATCGCCACATTAAAAATCACTTTTTAGTCGCCACCGAGTGCGCGCAGTTTCCGTGCACATTATTTCGACCGCGTCGATGATCCCTACGTGATTCGTTCTAACACAATGTATGATGAATATATTCTACAATTAATATAATATTAATATATAATAATATTATTACATTTTACATAAGTGCACGTACCTTTCGTTTACGTCCAGCATGTATACATATATTATAAATGCATACTAAACATAAACGAAAGGTACCTCTGCACTTATGCAAAATGAAATAATATGTATGTACACTTCACAAATTACAACTGAACAAGTTTAAATAGTAATTTGTCTTCTCGTTCGGATATATTACTGGGTCGACGCAAACCTAACAAAACAACAAACGTTTCCCTAATGCTCCTCTGCGTCTAACTGGACCATCAATTTGCACGAGAATCAGCTTGCGTTCAGTTCTAGCGCTAGTTCGCATTCGGTTCCGGCTTTCGCTTCTTCGGAAGCCGGAAATTTTGGCTTCCGGCGAAGATGGCGTCGGAAGCATCTGTTTCCATCGCGACAAGATCGTTAACCGTCGGTTGCGTTTTCTTCGCATCTTCGAGTCCCAAACCGGTGTCGGTTCGACTGGCGATTCGGTTCCCATTCGAATATAAGCCAGTTTCGCTGTTCCGACGGCGATGAAAGCTGCGACCACCGAATAACAGTCTAGCTACGACACCTCCATTGGGGTAGCCTTTGATCGTCCGTAATCGGTCCGGCCCGAGAGAAGCATTCATCGCGTGCGATTGTTTTCAAAAAGACTCGCTTCTCGTTTCGTATAGACGGAGGGATGACCCGTAATCGGAACAATGCAACGAGCGGAATAAATTCAATGCAAACGACGAAAACAACAGCGTCGTTCCACTCGACGTTAATTTAAAGAAAACTCGTCCATTATCACGGCCACGCAAAAATTTCATTTGTCGTTTAATTACTCCGTCGCGGGCAGAGGAAACAAACACGCGACAGCGATCGTTCAAACGGGAGAATTCAAAGGTCGGGGAAAATATACACGAGCGACCGCAATTAAACTAAAAACGAATCCCGTACGGCGCTGGATTTGTTTGTATCCTTTTTCGTTCTTTCTCTTAACGAAGAGTAATTTAAGGGAGACTTTAACGAACGCTGGCGTAAAGAATGCCGACCCTGAAACGCGCGCAAGCCTCGGGGCTAGACCAGACTGCTTTGGATTTACGGCTCGAAATGAATTACAATGCTTAACGACGTTCATTCGCCACGCGGACCCGTTAAAAAGATACCAACCGTCTCGAAACTGGGTCGCGTGCTTATTATCGCGACACAACGAGCGCAAAGGAAAAACTCTGACGTACAATCGCGGTTTGCATTTCGCGATTAAAGGGTTACAACCACTTTGGTCGTTTCGAAAAACCGAATTTCTTCTTTTCTCCTTGAAGTACTCTGTATATACGAAAATGATACAGGGAATGATACAGGGAATGATACAGGGAATGATACAGGGAATGATATAGGGAACGATATCGAAAGTGCGAGGACAGTTTTGAGTTTACGTTACGATTTTTGACGCAACAAGCCAGAGCTCCCGCAGTGCTTGAACAAATATTCCAAACGGTCAACTGTCTAAGGAAAAAAGAATTTAGCCACGAAGGACTCGGACAATTTACAGTCGCTCAGTGATGCGAAGAGTAGGTAACGCGACGGTCAGGTGCGACGAGAGAGACAGAGAAGCACGATAGTAAAAGGTAGAGAAGGAGGGAAAAAAAGGAAAACTCACCAGCACGGATGGCACGAATCCACTCTGCGCGGTCCTGCTCGCGGCCAGCGAGAAGGTAGAGCGTGTACTCTTGGCCAGCTTCCCGATAGCCCACCTGGAATGGTAGCCCAGGTGGTATTCCACCCCCGCCTCCGCCTCCTGTTCCTGTCTCGCTGCCTGCCACGTCGCTGCCGACGCCGCCGCCGACGCCGCCGGCGTTGCTCCCGAGGCTCGCCGTTTCAACCACGTGGACGCTCTCGACCGCGATTCTACCTCGTTCCTTGCGCCGCTGCGACAGAGAACAACCCTCGTTATCGTTACGAGGAAAAAACGGGATGGAGGGCCGGCTGTCGGAAGCCCGACGGGATACATGCAAACAGCCCGCGCTTCCGCTTCCTCCGGAACCGTTTACTCTCTTTCCCTTTTATCAACGCGACGGAATTTCTACGCGAGACTTTTTGCCTCGCACCGTTACAGTACTCTTTGCTTCTAGAGAGACCCTTCGAGGGAGTATCCCGAATTAGGAGACCTAAAATATTTCGCTTTCTTTCATCACACTAAGGTGATTTCTTTAACACGTTGAACGCCGACGTCGTCCATGTATGGCTGACGGAGCTCTTTACCGAGGAACATCAACAATTAATTTTAAGGACCGAGTGTCAACGAAAACGAATCTAGATAGAACTCGTAAATTTGTACAGGGATATAAAAATTGGTGATACGACAAATGTTAGATTCTATAATTCCCAATAGTCTCGAGACAAAATTTTAGTCTTGCAACACATTCCCATGCGAATCGGTGTGGCAATCAACGTGTTAAAAAAAAAACAACAAATTTCTTTGTTCGTGCTACTCGAAGGGAAACATCCGAGAAAGTGTTTGAGAATGTGCTCGAAAATTTGTCTCTGTGAAAATTGATCTCGTCTGATCTCTAGAGTTCTCTGGACTTCCAACGTTCCCTCAGAGGAGATGAGAGCGCAAATGGTTAACAGAATTTCGCTCGATCGTTCCTCGATCGAACATAAATCATACGAGCCTGTTTCGATTTAAATAGACCACCAATGTTTTCGATATCGTAGAAGTACGTATATCGTATTCGCCGCGGAAAATTTATGGAATGAATTGGACCGCACAGGGTTCGATTCAATCGCAGAAAATGCTTGCGCTCGTCTCGTTTAATTAATTAACAAGTTCGACGAAGATGCAAAAATCCACGGCTCGTTGACCAATGGAAATATTCTGCCTCTAAATTTCAGAGTTCTCCAACGAATCAATTATTTGTAGCATGAAAAAGCCATCTATTACTAAAACAGTATGAACAGCGACGGTCGAGTGGCCCACTGGAATATTTACACTTTTATTCGAGTCTGCTAATTGGTTCGCGTAACGGGGATTCTCGATGGAATCGCACGATCCCTCGATAGGTGTATTTCTTCGGAAAGTTGCGTAGAACATGGAGAACGTTTCTACCCTATCCTACGAATTCCTATTTTCTGCGATGGTATACTACAAAATATCGTAAGGTTTTTTAGACACAAACTCGGTATATTTCTCTTAAACAGTCCCTATACAGTCGCTTGCAATATTTTGATATTTTTGTAACGATCTGTCGGTGTGTCACCCTCCCGTAGAACAAATTTTATGATACTTGTTCACCTTTGGAAACCTCCGAACAAATATATTTTGCGACATCTTTTACAGAGTTATCGACCTAGAAGCAGACGGTTGAGAGCTACTGTGGCGCGTTACGCGAATGGCGTCGGGAAACGGGCTGATTGACACCGCCATTCGAGTATTTTGATATTGGGAAAACGCGCACCGAAACGAAAACCGACAGGTATTCCCGTCGCGTTGGATGTATCCCCGGTTATCCGGACAGAGGATCCAGATTACGCGTGCGGACGAATCCTATTTCGCTATAACGCCGAAAGCGTCCGCGTTATTTGGCCAACCAGAACGCAAATGCTACTTAGATCTCCGGTTCAGCCAGCGTCGTCTCGACTAATATTTGTATCGAGGCTTTGCACGTGCACGGGAGGATCGATCCTGCACTTTCCGAATGCGTCCAAGGATCGCGAGCGTTCAAAGGGATCGACAGCGTTCGCGTTCGGGATATCGAAATAGGGTATTCGGAATTGTTGAACCAGTCACCGCGACAGCTTCCAACTGCGATTCAACCTTCTCGTTGTGACAAGCTACAATAGAACCAGAGAGTTTCACTGTGCTGGCGAGCTTGCGGCTAGAGACGTTGGATCGTTTCGAATTAGACTGGGTTTCGCGAATTAGACTGGGTTTTGCGCGTTTCGAAAACTACTGCGTTATGTCTCGACGCAAAGCAATTCGCGAGTGTGGAAGGCGCGTGTGGCAACACGCTCTCTCGTAACGCATTCTGGATTTTTCCAAACCGGCGGCTGTGCGTAGCAACCAGAGAGTGGCGTGGAGAGGAAACAAAGGGACATTCGTTGGATTGTATTACTAACGAGCCATTAAATTGGTTTTATTACGCGAGAGAGCTGCAGTTTCGTCGATACAGACCCACGGTCCGTTTTATCTTTCTCTCACTTCAGAATTCCATCTCGGCTTAAATTTCATCTCCCTGACAACGATAAAATCGCGAAAGTTCTCATCAGACCCGACGGGCTCTCGCGCGTCTAACTCGAGTCTTTCGTTTCTCGCTTTCTCTATTAATTCCCCTCGTCCTGTCTAAGTGCTTTCCATCGTTCGCCGTCTCCCTTTTTATCGTTCTCTGTTCATCCTCTCCACGAAAGAAAGTTAAGGGATTCCAATTCTTCTCTGCGCACGCATCCTTCGCCAAATTTTTTCATTCTCCCTACGTTATTAATTCGATAGATTCCACCTGTTTAAGTCTGATATTCGAGGACGACCGTCACTGTCAACCGTTACCGCACAGTTTCGATCGATTCTGTGTCAAGCTTGCATTATATCCAAGTTACAAGGGATCGAGTCACCGGTGATATTCGTCAGGTCGACCAAGTTCTACGTTAACCCACATCTTAACATGCTGGCGTCCGCTAGTTCGAAGAGCGATATATTAACCCCAAAGTAGAGAGAACGGATATAGCCGTCGCAGCGTGTTACAGCGAATCGAACAGACATTCGCCATCCTCCGCTGAGGCTTGTCCTTAATTAGAAGTCAGGATTACCGTACGCTGTATTCTAAACGGGTAACACCACCTAAGGGTGAGCATTTATCCAGGACGTGTTTTCATACGGTGACAAGAAAGAATCGTTGCGTCAGAAGCCCGAACGGCGTCCGAAGCGACGGAGAAAAAATATTACAAATCGCTGCGCGATATTATATCACTTTAACTGCGGCACGTCAGTGTCCACGCTGGTACCGCGCCTTCCAATCCGCGGGACAATCGTAAATCACGGGACGAAGCTTGCAAAAAGTGCGCTTCCCGGGCGGAGCGATACCGAGCACCGAACGCGAAACGCGTTTTTATCGTTGGCTCGCCGACGAGCAAGCAACCGCGGTGAAATAATGAAGAATAACTTGACACTGTGTAAAATTGACGCGGGTGTTTTGTCCTCGCCTGTCCCATTTCATGGGACGTTAAATTGCGACTAAAAGTACTCGTGGTTTCTTCGTCGCGGAAAGCTCCGGTAACGGTTCCTTCGGGAACTCGTGAGATTCCGGTGCATCCGCCATTACTCGTGGGCTCGATGTCGCGTTTTTCTTTACCTCGTCCGAATAGTTTACCATTTCTTTCGTAAAAGGGGACTTGGTCGCCCATTTACTACGTTACGGAGACCATAACAGCGACGAACAGCAAACTACCTTACTCCGCGGGAGATTTTTCCCCGATCTTCAATTTTTATTTATTCAACCAGAGATACCTACGCGATTCCGCGAATCTTTACAGTGGAACACGGTGAAATCGGAACGAGACCTAGCAGATAAACGCCACGGCGATTAGGGAAATTTTGACTTCGAACTATTTATTATTCGTCAATCACGGATCGCACATAAGAAATATATCGCGGTAGATTTAGCGTTAACATCCTTCTTCATCCTAACATCTCTCTTTAGAATGTCGAACCAACCCCAGCGCGGTGCAACGTAAACGAAAGACAGACATCGTTCGGCACTCGCGACAAATTGAACAATTTTTAGTCGCGGTCTTATTGGATACGAACCGTACGTTTCCCACGCGCCAACCAAGGGGAGTACCCGACACAACCGGTAATAAGGTGTAGCTCTTTTCGAATGGTGGAAATCCGCCGAGACAAATCGAGTTTCCTCCGACTGTGGGAGGGTATTGGTTGCGTGTATACGTCCCAGGACGTGGATAATAATTTCTAAAGAGCGATAGAAAGGGCAAGTACCTTTTTTGTTATTTTAAAAGTCGTCGGGGAGCTTTGGAAAAGTTTGCTTCGAATTCGATAAGAAAGGCAACCTTGTTAAATTTTTCTGTAATCGTTGCTCCATTTTCTTGGTAACTTGACACGTTAAGGACCGCAAAGAAATAATGGAAGACATATACGCCTGGGACCGCGCGATTTTTAGGGTGTCATTTCGATCCATCCGTAACAGACGGAATACGCAACACGAGAAAATTTCTGAGCGGTCCTTAATGTGTTAATTATTTTTAATCGTCGTCACAAGCCTACTCGGGGTATTTTTACCCCTGTGTTTGACGACTATACAAAATAGCTGTCGAACAAAGGTGCGAACAAAGCTGTGAGATCCCCCTCGGTTAGGCGAATGCCCTAGGAACGCCCCTGGGTGGGCTATCGCATAGCGCGCGCGCATCGACGATGGCTGTGCACCAAATTTTGTATAATGCTATAACGTTCTCAACAGGTTATTCGGTATTTCGCGTCCTGACTGCGAATCGCGTTACGGCTTAATGCCCGTGCTCTCTTAATGCCATTACGCGGATTAAAAACGACGAAACGCGTTACGCGCGGAACGGGCCGGTGAAACAGGTGACGGGAATTATCTCGCACGGAAACTGGGGGGGAAAAAAATAAACACGAACCGTGTAAAGCGTCCGATATTTTCATCGAATAATAAATTTAGCGTCGCGTAGCAACGAGAACGACGAAGCTGGACCCCTGCGTTCGACGCTAACGAGGGAATGTTTTCGGTGACGCGAAAATTTCAGATTTTTATTTCACCGCCGCGTTACCTTGTTCCGGAGTTTTCACCTTTTTCAATTCTGCCGCGATTTAACGTTTCGCGTTTCACTCTCGTCCTTGCGAATACCGTTCACAGGGATCAACATTTTGTGCCATTCTTCGTATATGATTCTTCTTGCGTCGATTATCCGATCTATGGGATCGGTATTATACACAGGTTTCTTTGATATATTTATAGGGTACGAATACTGTAGTAAGGTGCTACTTTAGAGGTCATGCTCGCAATAAAACTATAAATATGAACCCAAAAGGTAAATGGGCAAAAAAAAAGTGCCAACAACACGCGGTGTTCCCAGGCGGTCACCCATCCAAGTACTATCCGCGCCCAACGCATCTTAACTTCAGTGATCGGACGAGAACTGGTGTGGCATGCGTGGTATGGTCGTTGACATTTATTAAACATTTCCCTTATCGACATACGGTGCCATTTTACTTGACGAGAATCTTTACTTCAATGGAAAATTCCGTTTCCCGTTATAACCAATGTAATACTGATCGAGTCATATAACTGTGTGACAAAGTGTAATTATGGTCAATTGTTATTGTCCTCATAATCCTCCAATCAAAAGGAAATTGAGGCTCTCAAGTCAGAAAGGTGCTACTTTAGAGGCCATGCTCGCAATAAAACTACAAAAATGAACCCAAAAGGTAAAGGGACAAAAAAAAAGTGCCAACAACACGCGGTGTTCCCAGGCGGTCACCCATCCAAGTACTATCCGCGCCCAACGCATCTTAATAACTTCAGTGATCGGACGAGAACTGGTGTGGCATGCGTGGTATGGTCGTTGACTGGGTACGAAATACTTATGAAACTGACTGTACGACTATCCTCACCACTGGGGGAGCGGGAGGGTGTGTGTGTGTGTGTGTGTTCCTCCTCGACGAGCGAACAGTGTAATATGATCCCAGCCGATTGTTACGCTTCTGTTGACCACTCCTTTTCCTCGGACTTCTTTCTCTTTCACTCTATCCTTTTTTCTACGTTCGATGTTCGACTCGAGGCAAATGTAAACACGTCTCGCTATCACGGACCTCTCGCTTCTTTCCGAATCTCTCACTCGACGGGTGACTTTGAAAAAAAAAAGGTGGGGATAGCGAGTTGCTTATTTCGAGACGATACTGCATTTACGTTCCTGTTTGGGGATTCTATACACAAATTTCTCTAATTTTTGATCACGATTTTACGAAACGTCTCGGTTTCATTTAAGTTTGGAACATTTTTGGACAGACCCCCGCACATAAAAGTGCATTTTTCCCAGGAAACGAACCTTAGGCATTCGGTCTAGCGATGTTCGCGAACGCGTACCGAACTCGCTTCCTCCCAGTAAGCGGAAAAAAGTTCTGGCTTTCGTTATTCCCGCGGAGCTACGGCCGGAAAGCGAGGAAGGAAAGAACGCCGCCAGAGAAAATTTCATTTAGGCTTTTCGCGAGGGGGGGTCCTGCGCGACGAAGGCTTTATTAGATTCACCGACTACCGGTGCCCTTCATTACTGGCGTCATTCTTCGAGGCAACAGCCGCTCTCCACTGCGCCAGTGGCTTTCAGGTTCCTATCTCTCCATTTCGCGCAGAACGCCTCCCGTTCCCCGACAGTCTCTATTCGAATTTCGCGTTCGTCGGATGAATAATCGTCGAAAAAAAGAGAACGAGGTAAAAAAAAAAAAGAAAAAGAAAAAGAGAAACGAGAAGAAGCTGTGTACCTCCCGCGAGGGCGACTTAACGACCAGCTCCACTCGGAACAAAAAAAAGACGTCGAGGCTCTCGGTCGGTTTCTCTAGATTTCGGCCTGAATTTCAGGACGCTTTGTGAAAAAATCTGCGCTGAATCGCTCGGTCCATTCGTAGCCGGCCACTCAGGCCTCTCCTCCCTTTTCAACATGAAGAAGTAACAACGGATAATGAGGCTGGTTTTAATTAAATGCCACGATTTCCTCGTTGCAGGAACGCGGAAACGAGCCACTCCTTTCCAGTACCGCGACGTCGGCAAATATTTCCGGTGACAAGCTTTAAAAAACCAATTGGTTCGGTTGCGGATTTCCACAGTGGAAATATCCTCGAGAGACCAATCCCCCGATTGTTTCTCTATCGATGGGAAAGATACGATGGGAACAACTGGAACTGCTGGCTCGATTCATTGGCCATCCTCGAGGATACACTCGCGAAAAATAATGCTTCGATTTCACTCGACCAGAGGCGGACGGAATGTTTATTGAAACGTAAACATCAAAAGAAGAACGAGAGTCGAAGGAATTTGTGTTTCTTACGAAGCCTCGCTCGCGAAGCTTGGACGCAATACGTTCGAATGTAAACACTAAAAACATAAACAGGTCCGATCAAGGCCGGGCGCAAGCCAGGTTCAGCGTGTTCGCCGGAACCCAGAAAATTATCCAATTAAAATATTAAAATTATTCCCAATTCCCAATAAAATATTAAAATTACTTAATATTCATCTTATAAAAAATATATTAGGTTGTCCGAAAAGTTTCTTTCGCTTTAGTATCCAGCTAATACCCGTCTCTAGCCCTAGCGATTTTTCATCAGAAACGTTGCAGCTGATTCGCTTCGCGATGTGTATCCGCATGAAGTTGATTATATTCCGAATACCACATAATTTCTCTTCGTTCTCGCGAATCATTTCCAAACGATTGATATTTCTGGCCGTGTTTCCCTCTTGTTTTTCATTTATTAGAATCATCGCGATATTCGAGCTGTCAGCTGATTTCACGCGTAAATACGCCGTTCGTGACAATTAACGGATTACGTTTCCGTACAAATCGGATGAATAAATTAAACATCACGGATGGAAACAGTTACGCGGATTTAGTACAACGATATTTTTTATAGATAACGCGTACGCTTCGCAGGACGTGGCTTTAGCTATGTCCCGCAGTCAAAGGGTTAACGAAGCATTTTTTGAAGGATTTTCGAAGCATTTCTAGGTGACATTCGGAAGATTCGCTCTTACCGATTCTAATAAGAGAATGAAAAAGAAATCAACCTTTTCGGAATGCCACGCTGTAATACGTCGTATCCTGTTCGTCTCCCTTTTAGGAAATTAATTGTATTAACACGTTGATCGCCACGTCACCCATATATGGGCGACAGTGCTTTTCACTGAAAAACGAAAACTATTAATTCTGAAAGTTAAGTGTCATAGAAAATGAATTTAAATGAAATACTTGAATTTTGATGACGTTACAGAACTAAATACAAAAATAAATGTTTCATTACGCAGCTTCCGATAGTCTGTAAACAAAATTTAAACGCGGTAGAGATTTTCAAGAGTTTCAGTCTGGCAGTGAACGTGTTAAATTAGGGTTGAGCGTATATCAAAACCTGTAGTTGACCAAGAAGAGATGTTCCTATAAGTCTCACTCGTAATTTGGCCGAAGGCAATCAGAAATATTCTGACATATCTACTAGGACGTGTCTACATGTCCCACTAGGGTCGAAAGGGTTAAATAGAAAGGAACGACGCGACACGCGATGATATCGCGTCGTCCAACCCCCTTGAAGAAGGGAGCCGATGGAACGTCTTTTTTAAAGAACCCTGCTCGACAACCTCGAACGATAACAACTCTTTGAATTCGGGTCGCGAAAGCTTCAAGAACCCGAAAAACAATCGAGACGTAAAAGTTGCTCGTCTGGCCGACGCGCGACGAGAGCAATTTGTCACGAAACTTTGCTCCGATAAAAAGAGCTATCCGTCTATTCGGCGAGGCATCGACGGAGTTTTTAAAAGAGTGATTCACGATCGGCCACGAGAGCTCCGACGATCCTCGAACGCGAGTGCTCGTGACATAATCCACCGAGGGAGGATGGTACGTCCGACGTAATCTCGGAAGATGGAGGGAAAGTAATTCTCGGTTTTCTACCTCGAAGCGATCGTTCGAGGGCGAACAAAGTCGACCTTGGCTTACCTCCACGTTGGACGCTGGTGTTCGGAAAGTTCGGCGAGTCTAACGGCTACGTCTGGACGATAAGGTTGCTCTTTGATGACGCTCCTCCCACGTGGAGAGACGCGTCGAGGTGGAAAATCTCGTACCGTCGAAAACTAGACGACGTAGCTAGACCGGTCTCGGTTAAACGGCACCGAATTCTCGGCTCGAGCCGATCCAAGATTCTGTAAATTCCTCGCCGATCTATCCGTGGCAGTCTCGAGATTGATTCGCCGCGATCGCTGGCGGACTTCGGTGGCGCTTCAACGACAGAACTTTCCCGAAAGATTCACAAGTCAGAACTTTCTATCTGTCGGATGAATAATGACTCCTTCCTCGAACTTGTTCGAGCCCTGAATAGGTCGTGCCTGATTCGAAGTCCAAGATTAATTAAAAAAGGACTCCGCCGCGCGACTTCCCGATGGATTACTCAACTTTCCTGGATTCGTCGATCTCGCTGAAGAAACTTCCGTCGGAGATTCAATTTTTCCTTCTCGATTCCCCGATTTCGAGATCGATAATCTTCCGAACAGGCCAGAGGCTCTTCCGGATCTCTCCTCTGGTCGCTTTACTTGTTCGTAACGAAGGTATCGATGGGTCGAGGGTCCTTCGAGAGCGTCGGAACCGAGAGTTTTAAAATTCGAGCGATCCTAATCGACGCCTCTACGCCTGGACCGGATTCAGGATCGGGATCGATCGATCAGGCGCGGCGAAACGGCGGGTTCTGCTGATTTAGCGCGTACCATGCGCGAAACGAAGACGCGACGATCGAAGGTATCACTGATAAGAGCGGAACGCGAGACGAAATGGGTTGGCCCGATATGAACGCGATTCGCAGAGAGCGATCCCGACGACGACCACCGACTGAGCCGCGGAGCATCAGGAACTCACGACGTACCAGCGGAAGAAAGGATGAAGAGAAGGTGGCGGTGTGGCGGCTCGGGGCGCCTGCGCTACCAATTTTACACATGGTCTACGAGCACGTTATATCCACCCCGAGAGCAATTCCTACCCCAAAACCGAAACTGGCTGGTCCGCGAGCTCGACGGGCTGCGTAGCTACGCAGGTAACAACTGCCGTTAACCGTGACCGAATCTAACTACACGCAGAGAGGGGGAGTCGTTGTTCGCTGGTTATATCTCTAAATGGTAGGGGCGGCTATTGAGCACGTTTAGTGTCCATTGGCCGATTTCGACGATCTTTCGGCTTGTAATTTATGGCGTGGGAATGCGGAGGCGTGCGACACGATAATCGAGACAAGCGTTGCGCCACCGAATCGCCGATCGTCTTTCGACGCGCCTACCACGTTTACGGACAAACTAGTCGTATTAGATCGTCCAGAAAATTCGTGGCAGTTTTTAAGAAAACTTCAAAGGCGCGTTCGAATTGTAATATACAGGGTGTCCTAGCGTCGTGTGGTACAACCGAGATGGGAGCGATTTTACATAAAAAAGACAAATCGAAAATAAAGAACAACATTTGTTCATTCGAGGTTTCGTTCTCGAGAAAATCGATTTTGAATATTCAGCGAGTGCGCGTACACGTGACTATGGTTTACATGGATGAATCCCGATACAAGTCATATGTATAAATACATACGCTTGTAAGTAGTACTCGTATCATTAGTATTATGATGATGTGCTGTATTACTCATTTCTGTCTACAGAGCGGCCGGTGAGAAGGGCATAGGATCTCGAACCGCTACCGGTCGGTAAAGTGTCAAGTGCAATGGATACGTTCAGTAACAATTGAACAGTTTTATTTGCTCTGCCGTTCGGATAAATATAACTTGTAAACTAAACCTAACAGAGATCCGTGGTTTGCGACATTGATTTTCTAATGTATCGCTTATTATTGGAATATGGGTGTAATAAATGAGTCTTTTTTTAATAAGTTTGAATTATACGTTTATTCAAACGGCTCGGAAGGACACGTTTACTGTTCAAGAAACGGACGAGAACCAAACTGAAAAATCAGGCCTACGAGAAAGAGAAATGTAGCGTCCACTTAAAGAAAGAAAATTTTGCCTGCGCTCTCTTTGTTACCCTGGCCTTCGACGACAAACAGTCAAGGGTCTTCAGACCTGGTGGTGCCAGTCCGATACTCTAACTTACAGAGAAAACGGCAGTGTCCGTCAACGCTAGATTCATTTTTGTCGAAGTCAAATTATATGTTTACAATTCAACACTTATTATCGAAATGGAAGAAACTTTTGGGACAAACTAATATATCGAACGATATAACCATGGTGAAATAAGCGCAGCTACGGCGACAGAGCACAGCAGTCCCTTCTCGTTCGAAGCGCGCCCCGGTCAAAGAACCTCGATAGAAGGAATAACCCCCGAGACCATTCTTTCCAGGTCCTAACCGCACGTCCCTTGGCTGGACTCCAACGCGAAAGGTAAGAAGGTAGACGACGTTCACCGTCGTCTAGCCTCGTTTACCCTTGCGTGCCTTGAAATTGTAGAAGAGAAAGGGTCGATACGTACCTCTCCGTCGCCATCGTAGTAGACGAGGAAGCGTCTCGTCAGGACGAACCAGCGCTGCTTGTAGTTAACGGGGGTGAAACGTTTCTTGTTCTGAGAACGTTTCACCATGAATCCCTGCCTCACCACGTCCCCACTTTTCGGCTCCAGCTTCCCATCTTTCCCAGCCATCACCGACGGAGGGCCACCCTATCGACAACACGCGATAGATTCGATTATCCTCGTCAATTCCGAATGGCCCGTACCACCGGCCAATTAAAAGGGCGTCTACTCGAATTACTTCATCGCCAAGCGAGATATCGGATACTTTGGAAGACCCGAGACGCTGTACGAGCCCTTGGTCTTAGGAAGCACTCGGGTTTATTTTGTTATTGGTCAAAGAAGGAGACCTCGGTATTTCATTTTACAGATATAATTAAAAAATAGAGAAATTCGACTCTTTCATCCAGCAACTGCACTTCTCAAACGTACCAAGCTGGTCAGAGACTGATAAAGTGATAAAGGTACGCGAAGAAGCTCTAAAACAGTATTTTTTTTTTTTTTTTTTAAATTCTGACCAGATATTCGTAGCGAAAAAAGATTCCACTGAAAATGTCCGTTTCATTGAATCGCGTTCTCGTTAACAGTTTCCAACCGACCAAAGCAGTTCGTTGCTCCGTTTCTTTCGAACAATCTGGAGCTTTTCTTGGGAAACTTCAACGTTATTAAAGACCAATTACGCAAGTTTTCCAATGAACTTTCCATTATATCGATGGATCGAATTCCTGGGAAATCTTGCTTCGGAGCGTCTTTCACCGATTTTTACTTTCCAATGAACCATTGAGCATAGCTACTCGAGTAAATGTCGCTTGTTCCTTCTCCCATACCACTTTTGAATAACGACAGATAGCTGACATAAAAAGTGGCCCGTTCAAAGACAACGCGACTCGTTCCCAAAGAATTGTGACTCAACGAGACAGAGGACTGGCTTATAAACAAACGCTCGAGTTGTATACGTACTTCAAAGTGTACGTCAGCTGATACATTTCGATCGATTGCAAATTAAATCAAAAGAAACGATAAATAGAAATGACTTTAAGATATCCTCAACGTTTCCACTCACCGATCTTCTCAATATTTTAAACATCCGCTCGACTTCCGGTGACCGTCGCACACTCAACTCTCTTTAATTTTTTTTTTCTTTTTTTTCAATTTTTCGTTCACCTCGAGATAATTACGACAGTACATCCGCTTACGTATCGTGATTTTACACGTGACCCGGTCTTTTCGAATCTATTTTATGCGCTACTCGAGCCGTCCAACTCTTCGACAGTGTAATGCGCAACATGCAAGCATCCAGCGTAACATTGTGGCTGTAAATAAATAGCGTAAACAGCGACGACCGTTTAATACGGCACAGTAAACGCGCTATCATCATTTAAAGTCTGAACGGATGTAACGCACATGCGGACGTTACTCATACGGAACCACAGAGAAATTGCGTTTGTACGCGTGCTATCGGTGCTCGTGCTAAGTTACTTCCGGGCAAAGTTCCGATAGAAGCGGTAATTTTCGCGAGATATTGTCAGGTACGTATTTATTTATTAATCTATCGACCCTTTGCCCTCCAACAACACTGCTAGCTCAACTAAAGCGTTCTACTGTAAGTAAACCTTAACTAAAAAAATTTATTCGATTTTCCCTTAATAACAGATTCATTTTCGAGTTTGTGTAGTTTACTTTTCAAACAAAGAGGCAAGCCTACGTAACGTAAGTGCCGTTCCTGAAGTGATTCATGGTGGGGAATGTGGCCTACAACAGCCAGCTGATTTTGTTCCAATTATAGTTCTGATTGTAACATTCTTGAAGGGATTAGATAAAAAATGACATTCCAGAAAGAGTACTATCTCGTGCCAAATGTGAACTTCAGTTGATAAAATGTAATTATAGTACCATATCTGACAATGTTAGATCGTGACAGTATTATTGAATGGATAGTATAAATTTACATCTGTTTTGTGTATTTACTAGACAGGCCTACAATCTTCTCTAAAAACTATGTGTCAAAATGGATATGCAAATGGCAAAATACATGAATAAATTGATATTATAAGATAAACAATAAAATAGTAGCATTACAATTGTGTAGAATCATGGGAAGGTAAAGATATTACAAATCTAGAAGAGTGCTGATTAAAGTAAATACACAAGAGCACACCCCATAAGATAAACGTAACTCATAGATACCGTGTGAGTTCTATTTACTTCTCTTAGTGTATAAACATCATACAGATTAATTTTCTTTTGAAAAATGTGTAACACAAAACTGAAGTTACACGACAAATACATTTTCGTAACATCTATAAAGAAGAATGTATGTATTCAAATAATTTAACCTCCTTTCCTCAACTTCTAATGCAATCTTTAATACTTCTTTGAACAAACAAACTCTATGTTGCGATAATCAAATCCTGCTCTTTCGTTTACGCACAGTTCTTTCATTCTCTGTTATACTTCAACTCCTAAGGGAATTTTTCGTTACAAAAACCTGACATTGCCGTTACAGAACTTTCTCAATTATCCACACTGTTATTTGCACTATACTTTACAAAACAAAAGAAAGGATTCCCTTATGTTATCCCCATCCATTCGTCAAGTTACTCCAAAATTGGAAGGCACCGGTGTTCCATGTATACAAGTCACAATACCAAATTTCCCTAAGTACAAAGCAAAGCATAGGCCAATATATACACACACCTATCCGTACAGAATTATGCAATCGATCTTTTAGCGTTTTTGGACTGAGGACATCTCGAAACAACGAGAAATACGAAAAACCGGGATGATACAATTTTTACCCATAACAATACTCCCTCGTTGTTATATTCGATAACAGGCAGAAAAGTAAAGATCGTATCGCATTAAAACGAGCTTTGCAAAGCATTCCATTAGCGATTAGCGAAAATAACAGAACGGAGCTCGATGATAACGCGCCTAGATTTGTGGTTATCCTGACACACAATCGTACGATCGTATTTCCGCGGAGACGTTTCATGGGAATAACATTCACGTAGAGGAAATTCGTAAGAGAAAAACGACTCACCATGCACCAGGTTATCGCTACCACCCCGCAGTATCAATGCTTGTCAGAAACATGACCGGTGCCCAAACAAAGAATTCACGTGGAACGAACGCATACACACACCGACAATCTGTCAAACGAAGACGTTGGAAATTCACGAGATAGCAGGAAATACCTCACTACGTTAGTAGAGCATTTATCCGAAATGTCGCGCGGCCAGTACGACCGGTTTATCCAAACAAAAAACTGAACAATAACAGCGATTCGACACGTTCAATTTACTGGTTAAACAACGAAAATCTCCAGTCTGGGTTCGACGTCCTGCTGGCGTTAACGTATTAACTGGCCAGCAGAGAATACCTGTTGACTCATTTTAAAAAAACAAGATGGCGGACTCGAAGGCTGCGTTGCGTGTTGTTTTGCTTTTGCCCGACGATATCTACTTCTCGTTAATTTGCGGTAAATAGTGTCGCGCGAAGTGAAACGAAACTTTGTGAGAAATTTTACGTTTCCGAATAATTGAATATCCGAATGTACGAATGTATCGTGAACGTTACGAAATCGAATTTGCGTAACCTATTGTCCGGCACCGCTGCATCGAACGCGAGGCTAAATCTTGTGGCTCAGCCCTGCGATATGTCGACGTTAATTTTTCTCTTGTGTGCAACGTCCACTGTTTTAGTGATTGTTTATTAATATGAAATAAATAACGTGTACATTTTAATAAAAAAAAGTAACATCTAGGCGCGAAAATACGCATCTGCGCATTGAAGTTCGGCGCTCTAATCAGTTTGACAACAGTGTCGCCTTCGATCGAACATAACCTACATAACCTGTTGTTCGTGTCAGAGGAAACTGTGCTACTTGGACAGAGTTTTTATCTTACCTCTTCTCGGTAACGCCGATTTAGAACATTAGAAATGGCAGCCCCCGAGGCGATACAAGTCAGCTCTTTACCGTTGCCTCCAGTTCAATATATTAATTTGTACACGGATGAAAATGTCCGTCGAGGTAGAGCACCGCGGCCACCGCCACCGATACACGATACTTATTCGATGTTTGGAAACGTATTCAACGCGGACGACACGATCATCAGACCTCTCGAGGCTCAGGGAATTAAAAGGTTATACCCCCAACATTTTGATCGTCGACGGGAGTTGAAGAAACTCAATCACTCTCTGCTTGTTAATTTTCTGGATTTGATAGATCTGCTCGTACAATGTCCTGACAGCCCAAGGCGCGCAGAGAAAGTAAGTATTTATTACTGTGTTTTACCACGAGACGTGTCTTTATCGTTTCTTTTATTGTAGGTGGAAGATCTTAGTCTATTGTTCATTCATATTCACCATTTGCTGAACGAGTTCAGACCTCATCAAGCCAGAGAAACGTTACGAGTTATGATGGAATTACAACGTAGACAACGTATTGAAACCGCGCTCAGGTTTCAGAAGCATTTAGAAAAGGTGTGATAATCGCTCTTCTACATTGGATGTTTAATAAAAAATATATTATATGATAACATTATGGTTTGTTTCAGGTTCAAGAAATTTTACAACACGCGTTGCAAATGCTGCCCGATACTTCAGAACTGGATTCAAAATTAGCCATAAACACAGATGCTATGCAGTCTGTTGATAATTTAGGATCCGAACAACAGACTTTGGATCCGTGCAGCGCTAGCGATCGTATTATGTGCAAAGTAATAGACGATATGATTTCGTCGAATGGCCTGTTTTGAATAGGAAATATTTATAAATCTTTATTTCTAACATTTTGTAAAAACCATTGTAATTATGTATGTAACATATACCGTAATGATAATAATTCTAAAAATATATTTAATGTGAGTGGAAAACGCATGAATTATTTACAGAATAGTAGTAAATGGAGGATCAATTTGTTCATACATTGTGTGTACAAAGAAAACTACAATTCGGATAAATGTTCTTTACTCGAGTAGTAATATTTAATAATGTTTACATGCTTTAAACAATAATAATTATCAAGATTATTTTGGAATATTACAATATATTAATACATACAAACAAGTACTTATACAATTCACAAATAAATGTTACAAAACATTTGCATTAAATATCAATTTGGAACACATAAATCTTCGATAACTGTCGTGTTTACAAACTTTGAAGTTGACTGCATATAGAAATATTTTATTTTATTGGGCATAAAAAATACAACATATATTATGCAATAGTAATATTTATTAAATTAAATGATAATATATTCATGAATTTGTATTGTTACAGAATCTTTGTTTGATGGTGGGTAGGAAAAGGACACAAATTATACTTTTTAAACTCACCTTACAAAACAGCTACCATCAATACATAAATAATAGACAATATATAGTCATCCATGGGCTTCTGAAAAGAAAGATTATATTATAATCACGCCTCGTAATTCTCCTTGATCGAACCTATAAATGATCTCTGTAATCAAAAACCTATTATTTCTGTCTTGTCTTGTTATTCTTGAGTCGCCATACAGCATGCAGCATCTGTAAAATAAAAACTGTGTAATGCATTATCTTCATTTCTTCTCGATCGGAGAAACTTTTAGACTTTCAAATCGTATTTTCCACGTTATTTATATAGTGTATTACTTCTTTGCATTATTTTATCGTTTATATCGACAAGAGTAGCGGTCCTTTATTTTCATAAATCAAGGAAAAAACAAAGACAAGTATACGATGATA
The DNA here is from genome assembly GCF_026283585.1 of Hylaeus volcanicus. Lineage (NCBI taxonomy): Eukaryota > Metazoa > Arthropoda > Insecta > Hymenoptera > Colletidae > Hylaeus > Hylaeus volcanicus. The sequence continues at coordinate 1,730,006 of NC_071977.1, read as the reverse complement.
GTAAGAATGTACACATATAGAAAGAAGTATATATACATATAATTTATTAATTTAAAAATGGAAAACAGAAATAGTCTCAGAGTTTCTCTGATTTAATCGACCACGTATTGCTTCATCCAAGTCCTTCTAGTTGCTCTGACCTTTGTTTCCTGCTAACAAAGAAATAATAAAACAGGATCGGGGAATAGGAGAAGGAAGAATCAAAGGTTAGGAATACACTTCGATACTATTTAAACGTTCAAAATTGTTGTGGAAGAGAAAAATTGTCTGTCTTTTGTAAATATGTGTGACACCAATGTCCATATCGTAGCACAAGCCAGTCATTGTACAGTTTTAAGTTTGAAATATTCAGCTTGAAACGTGTAGCACTCTTTGTTTCAACGCCTGATGTTTCTTCGACCTCTTTGAATGGTTAACAAACTGTCTTCGCACCTTTTCCGTTTTATTACTTTGTTTATGTGCTACCATGCGTACACTCCAAAATCCACTGCATTGATCTTGTATCTTCTCTCAATGTGTTTATTCACTTTCTGCAAGTTCATATCTCTCCAAATCTTAGTTATCATCCGACTTAACGATGCATGTATAAAAAAAACTCCTTACAACACCATGAGTATATTATGTCACACGAATGTTCTCTTCTTCAAGTGTTTAGCAAACAATTGGTTTTTATGATTTTATAATCAAAACTTGTATAGCTATTTAAAGCTTTCACAAAAACACTTCTTTTACACTACATTTATAAAACAAGAAAAGTTACATTTTTTTTGTCACTTCTGTTAAGAGCACTCTCTGTAAATAGTCACTTTTATGTTCTTCATTTGTATGTACATTTTACAGGCCTGTTATAGTCTTTCGTATTATTGCAGTTCTTGCCATTTCATGCTTTTTAACAATGTAATAAGAGTCAAGTAGTTAATAAAAATTTTTTCTCCATGTACCGCGACCTCTTGGCCTGTAGCCACCTCTGCCACCCGACCTATTTCCTCTAAATCTACCTCGACCTGTAACAACAATAATCACTCTTCATTATACTTCTCGGTATTATTTCGAGAATTACTAAATGATCTTAAGTACCATAATTTGATGATATGTTCGAACTGTACTTTCCACTAGGTGGAGTATATAGTTCTCTCTTACTTTTATCTTCTTTACTACGTTTATTTGAATTGCTATCATTGCCAAATGTAATTGGAGTATGTCTCTTCTGGATAGGTGAATGCTTTTCATTCTAGAATGAAGTACGATAAATTTAACAAAATGTTCGATGTAACGAATTCCTATTTTACAATTGGCTTTGTATTTACCTTTTTATCATTGATCGATGTTTTCCATGAAAGATGTATGATACTTTTAAAGCTAGGCGGCGAATGAAATAGATCTTTAATCAAAGTATTAATATTATTTGTCGTTTTCAGAGCAACAACTTTTAACTGATTTTCCTCTGATTTTAATTCTTCTTCCGATTTTCCACTAATTGCTTCCCGTAATTTTTTTATGTAACCTTGAATACCACGGGCGAAATATTGTAATCTTAATCTAAATTCTTTCAATTGTTCTGGATCTTTCATTAGACATTCTGGTGCTTGTTTGCATAATTTATGAAAGGCATACATAAGACACTCGACGTGACTAAACTGCAGTTTTGGTACTTCGGTTATTTCCGTAGCTGGTGGAAGCGGCATGTACGTCTGAAAAATAAGATACAATTACTTTTCCCATAAAACTTGAAATGAACATATATTCACTGAAAAGTATCGTTACTCACTATAAGAGTATTATAAAGTTGTTGCACTTTTTCTTCTGGCTTATCAATTGTCCCACAAAATACAACTAACTCAGCAAGAAGCTTTAATAATTCCAATTGTATGTCTCTACCATCTGGTGCAGTGATTAAAGAGAGATGCGGTAAAACTTGCATACAAATGTAAGAAACAAATCGCGACGAATCTATTTGGGACTACAAACAAAAACGTAATTATTAACTATCCGAAAGGAAACGCATTTTTACCGATAGATATATAAATGATACTCACGCTAAAAAATGGAAGTGCATGTTTAATACATTGTACAAGCCTATTCCATTGTTCGATATTAGTATGTTTAAATGGTTCAGACAATTCAGCTTGTTCTACCGTGATATCTACTAATTCTTGTTGTCCATTAACCGTTGAACCTAATCTAGTCCAAGCTAATATTTCCATAATACTATGAAACTCATCTGCAGTTACATCCTGTGAAAGTGAACATCTTATAAATATTAAGAAATAATGTGTAAAAACATACTCATTTTTCCTATATACAAGAATCTTACTTGTAATACTTTTTTACACTCCGAAATTAACAGATCTTCCGGTTCCTTAATAATAACATCATGACCTATAGCTTTCAATTTTGTTGCTAAAAATTTAATGCAACGCTCGCGTGTTCCGTCGTCTCCATTAATAATTTGACTGAAAAACCCACTTATGGTACCTGAAAATAATTAAATTAAATAAGTAAAATAAGAAACTTTATAAATAATAAATTTGTATACCTTTTGGATCAGATTTCATAAGAGACATAACGCTATTATGAACTACAGCTAACTCAGATGGATCTTGAGCTTGGAGCAATTGAGCTAAAATGTCTGCAATTCTAGCAGTATGTTCTTTATTATCCTTACACAGAGCAGGTAAATCTTTAATAGCTTGTTTTCTAATCTGTAAAAAGATCATGTGTATTTTTATTAGATATAGATAACGAGTGAGTTATATAAATAATGATAAAACATACAGCCATGTCTTCATCTTCGCATAGATCTAAATGAGCATCTATAGCCTGATCAGCTAATTTTGGAAAATATTTGAAAAACCTTGCAATGAACTGCGATGCTAATCGCTTTTCCTTGGGTGATCCCTTCACTGCTGTTAGAATCTCTAAGTATTCCTTTTCATGCTGTAATGTATAAAAACAAAAGCATTATTTCTAATTATATGTGTATATACACAATTCATGCGCGTGGGCACTGACGCAATTCGTATACACACAATGTGCACACTCATGCATTTAATCATCGTACGCATACATAGGTGTACACACGTATATACCGCTTTCTCCGTTTAGTTATTCATGTAAGAAATTCAATTATATATATATGACAGAAATATCGTTTAATACATTAGCGACATTACAGCTTTTTTCAAATTTCATAATTTAGAAAGTAAGATTTGTTTATCCTCGCGAACAGGTATAAAAATGTAAGAGCTAAACGTGGTTAACCAGTATAACCAAAATCGTATGTTACCTCCGCCAATTTGTCCTTGGCATCAGCCAAAATGCCAAAATTTTTGTATAACTTTTCGATACTGTCCGTACTCATGTTTAAACTCTTTATGTAACTTCTACACTCAAAAACACAAGTCACATAAATACGACTATATACTTAAAAATCTGAAATCTAGCCGGCCACGCACCACGCCAAGAAACGACAAAGATGGCAGCGTGTGGCAGCGATTCCATCTGTATATATGCATATGGTGGGAACCACAAATGAATAAACTGTTTACCATGGCGCTCAAGTCGAAACTAAAAACGACAAACATCACTGAAATCATTATTTCGAATAAATATTCCCTTTTAATATGTACATTTATATATATTTAAAGAAGCAGGCAATGAATCTTAAATAAACATGATACAAATAACCATAATTATTATTTTACATATATGTACATAAAATGTAAATAAAAAATTTGTATACAGAGTTTTCGATTGCGTAGAAAATTTAATACATTCGATAATCTTTTATTTATTTGTATATATCATTTTTATAAAAATGTTTATAGTAAAAATATTTTCATCTATTTCGTTAAAATTTATAATTTTTCTGAAAGCTCTGGCACAGCCTTGAACAGATCGGCAACTAAACCATAATCAGCGACGTGGAAGATGGGGGCTTCCGGATCCTTGTTAATTGCAACAATTGTTTTGGAGTCTTTCATACCAGCGAGGTGCTGAATTGCTCCCGAAATGCCCACAGCAATATATAGATCCTGTAAAACATAAATTATACTAACTAAGAGTTGCTTTAAGATTTAAAAAAAAGATGATAAAAGTATAATTACAGGAGCAACAATTTTTCCAGTTTGTCCAACTTGTAAATCATTGGGCACAAAACCAGCATCAACTGCAGCACGAGATGCACCAACTGCTGCATTAAGTTTATCAGCTAATGTATACAATAATTTGAAGTTATCTCCAGATTTCATTCCTCTTCCTCCAGAAACAACAACCTTTGCTGATGTTAATTCTGGTCTATCAGACTTTGTTAAGTCTTGTTTAATAAACTCTATTAACTTTGATTTGTAGTCACCGGTTGGTGCAGGTTCACATTTAGCATTCCCTCCTTCCAAAGGCATTGGTTCGAATGAAGTGCCCCTCACAGAAACTACTTTTACATTATCTTTGGACTTCAAAGTTTGAATTGCATTTCCTGCATAAATTGTACGCACAAATGTATCTGGTGCTTTGATTCCAATGATATCACTTACTGGAGATACATCTAATTTAGCTGCAACCTTAAAAAGAGTTACATTTAATGTATACCCATGGATAAAAAGAATAATTTTATATTAAGTTTTTAATTGTTCATACTTACTCTTGGTAGCAATGCTTTACCAAAAGCAGTGGCACCAGCCAAAATATGAGTAAATTTGTGCTCATTTTGAGTTGCAATAATAAGAGGAGTCAATACCTCTGGAAGTAATCCTTTAAATGCTTCATTATCCGCTATCAGTACTTTGGATACACCCTTTGCTTTACTAACAGTTTGTGCGACTACATCACACTTAGTACCAGCAACAAGAACAGTGACATCTCCACCAATCTTGCTAGCAGCGCTCAGAGCATTGGAAGTGATAGGTAATAATGATTCATTGTTGTGTTCTGCGATAACTAATGTGGATTCATAACGTGCCAATGAACCAAACTACAAATAATTAATTTGATCAAATTTTACATTAAAATATAATCTTGATTTATGTTTGAAAAAAGTATAGAATTTATAATTAGTCTAGAGTGTTAAATTACATAATTATCATATGTTACATCTCAAGATTTATAACAAAACGTTCCATTTTTGTGTAAAATATTTCTCGATATATGTTTATTTACGATATTAATAATAAAGAAAAGATAAGCATGAAAATATTACAAATAATCAAAATTACTATGTTTCATTTTGCATGAAAATTTATTTTCTTCATTACAATAATGTTTAGTTTTACATAAGTATATGTGGTTAGCACATAACAAATGAAAATCAAAAAAGTTCGAAATCTCTTTTACTCACTTTATTACTAAGTCGTAATGTTCTAAAATATGTGGCCAACATTGTTGCAACGTATAATTGTTAATTATTGCTTCTTAATGGATTATTAAATAAGAGAAAAAAAAATTAATTCGTATCTAGAGTTAAAGTCCAAAGTCCTTTAGTAAAGAAATAATGATACTCATTCCTGGATCCAAAATATTCCTGTTTAAACAGTATAATAAACGGTATTTCGTGAAAATTACTTAAAATAATGATATATAAAATTTATTTTAAATGAAATTTATTTAAATATGAAATATATTTGATGTTTTTTTCGAAATACAATATTATAACGCAACAGACGTATATTAATAATTATTTTAAGGATAAAAGTATGAAATATAGAACAAGGAATGTAAAAATGTAATAATTGTTCATATCAATGTAAATAAAATGTTTATATAAAATTGTTGAAAACATACTAGATTTAGTGCTTATTTTATAGTTGTTGGTTACATAGGTATAGGGACATTTTCTTCGAAATACAGTAGCATAATCCAAACGTCGTTCATTCCGTGAGGTGCAGTTAGAGCAAAATGGTAATATTTAGGTTATGATTTAAAATCTGATTAATTTCTTGACATCCTATTAGATGGATCGAAATGATTTTTAGAAAATAATTCAACGAGCATCTCTTAATTTTTCGATTTGTTTCAGTCTGCTCATAAAACGTTTATTATTAAGCGAAAGCTTGCCAAGAAGTTGAAGCAAAACAGACCGATTCCACAATGGGTCAGGATGCGTACTGGTAATACCATCCGGTAAGTATTATTATAATAATTAATTGCATCTGTGTTAGTTAAATTAGTTTTATATGTATAAAATTCATATTATATTCGAGCATTTCTTCAGTTAAAATAATAAATTCATTTTTTAATTTAATGGTCTTATTGGGACTATATATATATATATATAATGGTCGTATATCGGAACGTTACAAATGTAGCAAACTCTTGTAAAATAATTTATGATAATGAAATATGTATAGATATTGTATAGTTTAGATATATAATCTATTTATCCCTTTCAGATACAACGCGAAAAGGCGTCATTGGAGAAGAACTAAGTTGAAGCTGTAAATTAATTTTAACTTGCTTCAATTTTATTATTGTATATCAATTTATTCTTTAATAAATTCAATCCTTAATATGTAAACTTGTTTTTAAATATAGTAAAGCCTATTCTTTAAACACAATATATATCAAAGTAATACAATAAATGTGACAAATTAATAATACAGTAATTAGTTTATTTTTATACATATAGATTACAGAGAATTGAACACTTTGCGACGCCGCATTTTAGCCATCCAGTCTCCAAATAGATCTCCGCCATTTTTAGCAGGAGGTGCATAATAATTTTCAGGTGGTTTTCCTTCTTCTAATCGTACAAAGTAATGAGTATACTTATAACGCACTTCCCCTGCTCGGGCTCTGGCATGACGACGCATTCCTTTTATTACTACACCCTTTCCCACGAAAGATTCAGCTAGAAAAAAAGGAAAATTATACAAACGTTAAAGGAAACATTCAACAATGATTATTATACTCACCAACCCATAAGTTACTCTTAAATTCGATATTATGTTCTTCTACAGCCATACGTTGTGCTTCTAATATAACTTCTTTTGCAATAGCTGCACCCTTTTTCTTTAAAAAACTTAATTGTTTAACAGCTTCATCCACAGTCATACCTCTTACCAAACAAGCAATGTACCACATTTTGTCTGGACTATATTTTATATTTTTTTTCACATGACATACATACTAAAAATCATTCAAAGATGTGATTATTTATAGGAAAGAAGTGAAATAACTTTTATTATACAAAATACTCACACCAGGTCTTCTTTCTTCGCCAGGTTTTTGCGGAGGATAAATGACTTTATTATATTGAAGGAAACTTTTTTTTTCTTCTTCGTGTAAGGCAGAAGATCCATGTATGTTTGAAGATGGAACCATATACAATGATTTCAGTATATTAGACGAACAATTTGAATTATTTAAACCGAACGTGTTACTTAACGTAAAACGTAAACATTGTTTTATTGACTGCATTTTCTGTGGAAGATGTACATTAAATTAAACACAGAGTAAATAAGGATTGATCTATTTATAGAAATCATTATTGTTGGAAATTGTTTAAACTGAAATAAGAGTTTCAGCGTTAGAATCTACGACATATTAAAAGATAACCTCTACATTAGAAGATAGCATTATCATTAAAGACAATTTATGTAATTAAAGATTTACTCACGTTTGTTTAAAATTCTTTATAAATACTCGAAAATTTTACGTTCAATAACTAATTACTTAATATTGTACTGTAAAATACGAACACTTATACAAACACAAATCTACATTGCGCATTGTATCGACAACAATCGACAAATCGTGAATTCATATAAGTAGAAGAAAATTTAATCGTAACTATTTCAAGTTACATGTACATAATTTATGATCTCTTTTTATTGAGAAATGATCATGTTCTTTAGGTAAAATTCTTTAAAAAATAATTATTTGTGGAACTTGTGGAATTGTGGACGAAAACTTTTCTGGTGGAAAAAGTCACATGACTTGCCGTATGCTTGAAATAAATAGAGATTCGATAGAAATTATGTACGTTATAGAAAATTGTACAAAGATATCACATAAAGTAATTGAAATAAAAATATATTTATTTATGAATTTTGCTTCTGTAGCTTCTTGAAGAAGACACCGATGTCGCTGCAAAATGTTTCATGAATATACGAACTACTACCTAACTATAATTACTATAGTTTATTCACAAGATTAAATTCAAAGTACTGCAAAGTACTTGTGAATGTTTTATTTCATTTCATGTTGAAACATAAATGCTTTATGTTACTTTAAATCAAGTCCATTTGATATTATTTCTCAGAATTTATTATTTGTATATGAACAAAAAGTGTTACAATAGCGTTACATATAGTTACAAATTTTTATTCCAAAAAGACAATTACAGGGGCCTCATCTTCGTTCTCATCCTGTAAATCACAAAAATCCCACGAGAACTTCATGGTTAGTCGTTCGCGAAAACGGGACGTGTAAGACTTTAAACGTCCATCCAATTCAGAATTGATCTCAATATTTGCAAAAAGTTTGCGCAAGTTGTAGTAAATAAAATTATTATTGGCAACAATATCGCAAAGCATGTCTTCTGGTACATGGGTTAATTGAGTTTCCAATGTTTTCATAAATTCCATATAAATAACACGACGCCGCAATATTGCAGAATCGGCGCCGCAAATAAGGTATATCAGCTTTTTCCAATGCTCAAAAGCATCAAGACTTTGTCCAACCAGGAAACAAACAAATGCCAGTTGCATTTCGCCGATAATCTCCATAGGTCTAAAAATAAAAAGAGAGGAAATAATAATTATTGTTAAACATGAAATAACGACGAGCATTGATCTTACAATGTTAACGTATCGAGAAGCGTGTCTAGCGCGTAACTAGAATCAAGAGAATGTTTTGTGATTTCAGTTGGTGTTGCATCGTCTGGATAACTTTTGTCAGGCAATTTGGACAGCCGAAGTTCTGTTCCAGGTTTAGGTTTCAAATCAGGAAGCAATTCTTCCTCTTTTGCTTCAGTAGTAAGCGCCCTTCTTCTTTTTTTCGGACTTGATATTCCACCTCTTGGTCTCATAGCATCGCTACACGGCTCTAGCTCTAACGCCGATCGTACAAAACTGAAATAATACAAATGAATTTATACCTTACAAAAAATAGAAACTGATAGTTTCCATCTTTCTACATACCCACATATAGGTGAACAACGTTCAACTATGGAAGGAGTAATATGATTTGTTAATTCCTTCCATTGATTCCACACATCGTAAGGATAACATCCTAGATACCTGTCTAGCTCTTTCAAATTATCCCTTAGCCTTTGAACTACTTCCTCTGGTGCAACTTTATGGGAAAGATTTAATCTTATTGATAAAATATATAATTTCCGTCACGTTTAAAATATGTATCAAATATTATTATACCTTCTGAACTAAGGTCTTCCCCTTTCACGTCCCAACGTCTGACTAAAAATTCAGATTTCTTAAATGTATGAAGAAAACCAATTTTTGGTGCTGTTTCTCCAAATTCATTTACAGCACTTCAACAGAGATATGCACACATAAATATTTGAACGATAATAAGAAATGTTATCAATTGTTATGTAGTTACCTGTAATGTACATAGTGGAATCCTGGTGGAATCACTTTTATGCCTTTAAAATCATTTTCCGTGTTCCATAATTTTAAATCGATTCCAAATTCTGTACCGCTTGGTACGTTCAGTACAACTAATGTACTACCTTCGACTAAAAGTTTCGCAGCTAAATCTTGATTCATTTCTACTCCTTCGTTTGTCATGATCAATCAAATTAATTAAACGAAACAGTTTTCCTTCTTTCTTTACTTTCGAATTCAATTATTAATATTCATACATTCAATTTACTAGTACGAACTCCTGGTTTGCTATGATTTTAAGATGCTGAGCCATACTGAACTTAATATTGAGGTTAATCAAGGTTAAATTTTCTAATGACAGGTTTTCTTGTTGCAACTGGTTGCAACAACAATCTGGATAAACTTTAACCTTCGACAGATTGCTGTCCTATCATACCTCATTTGTTATCCTGTAATCCTGCTATCAGGAGACATGAAGACAGGTACTTCGAAATTGGAATACAACAAAATGGCGCATGAAATCCTAATTGCGTACCGCCTCCGAACAATATTCATGATTAATTAAGCTCGACATAAATTTATGCAACAATTTATACTTTATATTGCAATTATAAAAGTGCATAATTCATTTGCAGGAAGTTAATATAACTATCGAAATAAGCAGGGTCAATCAATGATCGTCTCCAAAAATACTTGATAAGTATTTCATTTCAATTAAAATCGTACTAAACATAATCTGAATGTTGACATTGATCTAGGCTAGTTAACATGAGTGCAAAAACGTATGAATTATTTGCAGAATATTAATAAATTAATGATAATAGCGATTCTGATAATGACTGATTTCGGTGGTGCCATCGGTGGCAAAACGCCCAAGTTTGTAATGAAAATAGTTCTTACTATTTCTCTAAGATGGCACCACCAATACCTTTTAATAAATTATTCCTCACTTTACATAAATCTATAATTAATACGATTACTTGCTTCATAATACTACAATACATGTGTTAATATGTTAAATTTATCATCTGTATGAATAATTATTTAATTTAACAATAATTATAGATCCTTTGGTTAGTGGCGCCATTTAGCGGCAACAATGGAAGCTATTTTCACTACAAACTTGGGAGTTTTGCCACCGATGGCGCCACTGAAACTAAAATCCAGTGTCGTACTTAGAAACTGCAAGGTCCCCTTTTACGAACATTTTTGTATAGTTTGGAATTTTGTTTGAGTGGAATCTGAATTTTATTCGATAAGACTACAGTCGAATACCCTAGTATTATCGCTCGTTTGGAATACAGAGTGCGTTTTCTTTTTCTAATAATTTTCTACTTGAGCATACCTCATCATCACTGATATACTATAAACATAAACGGAGTATAAATCACGTGTAAGGGTGTGCACGTGTAAAAGTTGCTATGATCGTAAAGTCTAATTAAAAACATTTTATTCGTATTCAGTATTGTACATCTACTTTAATTTGATGTGATATCATTACACATATTCACACAAGTTTTAAATAGGTAAGTAATAAATTAATTGATAGGTTTGTTTTGTTTATTGTATAGGTTATATTGATCAGTTAATGTAAGACATGAGTAAGGATAGCACAGTCTTTTTGATTGTTCATCGTATTTTGTATTTTTAGTTTGTTATTAGAGCACTGTAAAATGGTGAAACGAAAAATAAATACTGAAACTGAACTGAAGGTCAAGAAGAAGAAGAAATGTTTAAATAATGATGTCAATAATGATATTAGTGACATCAAAGAAGCTATGGACAATAAACCAAGAATTAAGAAAAAGAAGAAGGAAATTTATGAAAAATCTATAATTACTGTTGATAAAGAGAATGATGAACTTGTTACTAACAATGCAATGGAAAAGAAAGAAGCAGCCAATAAAAATTTCAAACAAGCTAACACTTTGGAAAAACCTAATTGGCTTGAAATTAAGAAACAGAAAAAAGAACTGAAGGAAAAGTATAAAGCAAAAAAATTAAATGACATTTATGATATATCAGTCAGGGTAAAACAAATAGGTGAAAAATTACGCAGAGCAGATTGTAAAAAGTTAGAACGTAAAAAATTGATTAAACAAGCACACGAGTTATTAAGAAATCATTACAATAAAATAATACTCACGCATGATATGTCTCGTATTGTTCAGTGGATGTTTAAATATAGCGATTCAGAAATTCGAACAGTTATTTTTAATGAATTAGAATCGTCACTCTTAACTATGATTCCATCAAAATATGCAAAAAATTGTGTGAAGGCTATGTTAAAATATGGGTCTCCAGAAATTAGACAAAAAATCATTTCTATTTGTTATGGCCATGTTGTGAGATTCATGAGTCATTCTGTATCTGCAGCATTGTTAAATATTATGTATACTCAGTATGCTACGGATATAGAGAAGATATACTTTAAACAAGAATTTTATGGTGACATGTACAAACAGGCTAAGGATAAAGAAGTTAAGACTTTGTCTGATGTATTTAAAGATGCAGAGAATATGAAATCAGCAACACTATCTGCTGTAAAAGGCAATCTAACAAGGATACTGAATAAAAAGCTTCTGAATTCTATGCTTGTGCAATCTGTTCTTTCAGAGTTCTTGGATGATTGTTCCAGTGAAGATAGAACAGAAATGATCGTGATGTTAAGAGATTCTATAGTAGAATTATCTGAAACTAAGCTTGGTACTAAAGTTGCAGTAACATGTATATGGCATGGTACAAACAAAGATAGAAAAATTATAATGAAATCTCTTAAAGAACATGTAAAGACTATTTCTATGTCTGAACATGGATTCTTGATATTACTGGCTTTATTTGATACAGTAGATGACACTGTTCTCCTGAAGAAAATTATTCTTTCAGAAATTCTGAAAGATCTGATAGATATAGCATCAAATGTCCATGGAAGACATGTTGTTTTGTATCTAGTAGCAAGAAGAAATTTATCTTACTTTAATCCTATTATAATTGAATATTTGCGCCAAGGCGACTGCAATGAAACAAGTAAAAAGCCTGCTGAAGTTAGAGAGAAAGAACTTCGGGACTCAATTTCTGATTCGCTTCTTGAGGCTGTAGCACTAAATACAGCAACTTGGATGTCCAATAGTTCCATAGCAATGGTGACTTTGGCAATACTAAAAGTAGGCACAGGAGAAAAATTAGAGCAAGCTTTCGAATCCATTGCTACATTCGTCACAGATTTGAAAGCAAGAATTACAGAAAACGATGCTGAATGCAAGATCGTCGAACATGCAGGTCTACACATGGTGTTAAAAAAAGTAATACAAAACGATATACTGTTATCGGCGAAAAGCGAAACTACTTTTGGAGAAATATTAATTAATCATTTGAAGACAAATGTCATAGAACAATGGATAGAACATAACAGAGGATGCTTTTTATTTATATTTTTATTAGAAAATGAAACAAAGTCAACTAAAGATACTCTGCTTTCTAAATTGAAACCAATGATAAATATTCTAAAATCCAAATCGAGTCCCGGTGCTTCAATATTGCTTAAAAAAATTAAGTTAAATGACACATCGACTTAAATAAGCCTCACATAATCAAAGTTGTATGAATTTGTAAACTGTAAAATTATGAATAGAAAATGCTTGTTTTAAAAGCAATTACGAGAGAGTGTCAAATGCAATATCTTGACTGAGTATAAATTCACTTGTTATATTTTTATGTGTATTATAAATACAATTTATTCAGTTTAATATCAACTCCAAGATTACTTTGTTCTATTTTTTAATTTTTGTAGCACAGGTAAATAAGTATTTATGTAAAAATTATACATAATATGTAATTACGCTCATTAGTTATGTGTTGTACATCATTTTACTTACCTAGAATTATGTGAAAATATGGTAGAAAAAGATATTCTAAATGTATATCTTGTCAGTGCGAAAAGGTTTTTAAATAAATTCAACTATTTCAACATTATTAAACATAAAAATGTTTGGGAACAACATAATTTGTGTAATATATTATTTGCACAGAACTCGCAAGGAGACAAATATATATATATATTTTTCCTATCTCTTTACAACACAATATAAAAAAAATAGGAAATTATAAAAAATACCAATGCTAAAGTGAAATTTAAATAATGTATTATTTGTTGTTACTGTTAATACTAACCACGTTTATAACGATGTAACAATTAAATGAACAGGTATTGCCAGATATTATACTTTTTTGTTATTCTGAAATGACTGAAAATGCAGTTACCAACATAAAGGTACACAACATCGATTAGATAGTACTAAAATCGTTCAGCGTCTTCATAGTTTAAATATTTCTTTGATATCCATAAGCCTAATTCGAATTTCCGGTACGTTATCCTTTGTTAATTGTGGCATAACCTCTCGAAATATTTCGGCCATTTGATCAAATTGTTTAGTATTTCCAGTATCGCGTAATTTCTTACCCAGAGATAAAGCTATATTCAAGGCTTCTTTCCTTATTCTGATATACGAAATACCTGCAAAAAAACAAAAAATAAAAGAAACAAACCAGCTAAGGAAAAGTGAAGTAAATACACTTACCTATACTCTGTTTTAGTATTTTGTTAAGTGTATCGCAAATCACACTTAACATTTCTTCTTCTTTTATCGACAATTTAGAACTGTTCACGTTGAGCAAAGCAAGTTTATCGACAAATAGGTTAAGCGTTGCTAACATTGATATTTGAATGGGTGTAGACTGCACGGGAAACTTCGTGCCAAAATGGGTTACAAATTCTACACAGTATTTATCTAAAAAAAAAAAAGAAGAAAAACCTGAAGAAATAATACAAATATTTCGTATAACTAATTCACAACGATGCAATCACCTTGAGTTTCTTTACAGGAAGGCCATGCTTTCCCAAGTGTACCATAAACAGTCTCGTATAATTTTAGAATATTCTCGTCCCTCTTTACTTTCTCATCGAAGATCAAAGATTCGTTTTCATCTTTCTTTGGCAACTACGGCATACAATAATTATGTAATAATGTTGAACAAAATATGATCGTATTGGTCTTATTATTGATAGTACATACCGTTGTCCAAATTTCATTAGCAATGTCATATACCTCTTTAAATTTATCAATGTCCAGTGCGTGCAAGACCATGCCAAATGCTTGTAACGCGTAACGACGGTATTCTAAAGCTTCCTTCTTACTTTCTCGATGCAATACTTGCACTATAACTGTAGATGTTTCAGAATCCTCTTTAAGAGCTTGTCTAAAATGAAAAGTATACTATAGTACATATAGTTGTAGTATAACATATCGAATTTTTATATTTTTACATGCGTACTTGCTATTGCACGCTAACGTAGCAAGTGCGTTTAATAATCGTTCCTTTCCATCCCAAGTTCTTCCACGTAAGCTATCCGTTAACACCTTCAACAATGTATTCCTCATGGTTACATCGATATCGCTGCCTAATTTTTCAGCTAGAGTATGGATTGCATTTGCAGCTTGAGCTTTCGTAGTCCAAGATGACGATTCCAAAGATGAACGTAAAAGTTCCGTTACCGTTTCTACGTTTTGCTTAATTCCGGCCTCAGTACCCGGTGTTATGTCGTTCCATAAATCATTCCATAAATCAACCAAATTTTCATTATCTAACAAAATATTGAAAGTTAATATATTAAGTTATTTTTTAATTAAATTATATGACCTCGCTACAAACCTCGTGTTTTATGCATATGCATCGCAAAAAATGTAAGCGGTATAACGATATTTGAATAGTTTCTTAATATGTCCTGATGATAATTGTTTATAGCTTGCAATGTTTGTCCAATAGCTAATTTGGTTGTATCATCTAGAATTTGAAATTAAGTAAGATTAAATATTCTTCGCTCGTAAATTTCACAAAAATGTTACTCACCTCGTTCTGTATACCATGTGTTAAGTGTTTTGAATAATTTATCAAGGCTCGATTCTTTCGCTGATCCAACTATATGTCCAAT
Organism: Hylaeus volcanicus; assembly: GCF_026283585.1. Classification (NCBI taxonomy): domain Eukaryota; kingdom Metazoa; phylum Arthropoda; class Insecta; order Hymenoptera; family Colletidae; genus Hylaeus; species Hylaeus volcanicus. The sequence goes on along the minus strand of NC_071977.1, from coordinate 1,714,457 downwards.
AGCAGACGCATTATTTTTTCTAACGATAGAATTGCGATCCGATAGACCATTCATTAGAGCCGATAACAGTTTACCTACATAAACAATAAATTAAAAAAATTTATTATTATGTTTTTAAGTAAATATAGCGTAGTGGTCTTTTATTTACCAGCGTAAGGTTCCAATTCTTTTTTGAAGTGAGTACTTAGAAGAATTACAAAATGCGAACAACTAATTTTTGTTCCAAATCCCACGCTAGATTTGATTAGATCTATGACTTTTGGCATTAATACCTTTAAAATTTCTGAGTCGATGTACTGTATGCACTGTAATCAAACAAACACAAAGCATCAAAAAAGTTTAATTAAACTTTTGAACTTTTTAACGTCTAACTCACTTTCGTCACTGTGTCAGTAGCATAATGGCCTTTGGCAGCACTAGCTCTAATATTGTCGATCGCCTCTCGTGTCTCCGATGTTGCTGAGTATATGTTACTTAAATATGACACATTAGGATTTTCTGATTCCCCGATTGTACTTAAAAGCGCAGGAATTAAAATGACTAGAGATGGTTTCAGCAAAGTACCAGCTCTCGAGACTAATTGCGACACAGTTTGCAGAGACACTGATCTTATGGTACTCAAAATATGTACAATCCCAATATCTAGTAATACTGGTAACACTGCTTGTATAACTTCTTCACCCTCCTTGCCATAGGAAGCATCAGAGTATCGAATACAAACCTACATTAATAAATTAATAATTTTGTTTGCTTTGCTGTTCAACCGAGAGTACAATTCTCGTACCGTTCCGTAAGATTACGAGTCGCATAACTTACTTTACTAAGTATTTTAGTTGTATTTGTGGCTGCTAATCGGGTACCCTCGTGAATATCATCCATTACTCGGAATAGTTTCTTCCATAATTCAGGTGCACATTCCGCTAGATTAAAACGAACGTTTGCTCTTAATAGATCCGCAAGCGCATTGCAACAACTGATGCGCACTCTCCATTCGTGATTCGTTAAATTTTCAGTTATGTCGCTCAATATTTCTTTATGATATTGCTCAATCTACCAAGGTAATATCGTAAGTGATCAATGTGCAACAGAGGACTTGACAATATTTATCGTATAATATTACTCACAGCCTTATTCGTTGACGGAACAATCGCACGCCAAATACTCGACATACTTTGTTGAATTTTAGGGGTCGGATCGTATTGATATCTGTATAAGCGCGGAATTATGCTCGGTAAATACTTATTTAATTCATCGTTTGCTACTTTAGCGATAGCTGCAAACCCAAACGCAGCACCTTTCTTAGACGTCCATACCGCATTATGATTTGCTAAATGCATAAAATAGTATACTAAATCTGGTTTCTGTAATTCAGTGGCCAGAGAACAAATTTCCTTATACGTTGATAAATTTCCGCTGTAAACAAAATAGTATTCATATTGAACTGAATATCGATAACTTAATAACATTAGGTTACAAAATATGATATATGTAATTGTACTTTGTTGGAGATTTTCCTAGTTGACCTTCTTCGAACAATTTTGTATCGGGTGTAACTTGTTGCGCAGTTTTACGCCCTTTCGTAAATTGCTCCAGTATATTAGAAACCAAAGATTCTTTTTGTTCTTTCGTACTATTAATATGTATCAAACTAAGTCCTTTTGCTGCTATGTCCTGCACAATATCTACAATTAAGGTAACATACATTAATGATAATATTGCATTCTATAATTCATTCTTTTAAAAATAAAAAATTATCGTACTACTTACCGCTGTCATCTGAAAGAAAATCCATGAATGCATGGTGCAACGACGAAAATCTTTCTTTAATACATTCCCTCTGGATATTATACTTTAAAAGTGCTAATAACCACACACAGATCGCCTTTTAAAAAATATGTGTAATAAAGAAAGTGAAGAAACTGTAACTTCACGCGTATTGCTAAATAAATACCTGTCTTAAATTAGGATGGGGATCTTTATATATCCTAAGCAATTCATCCAACGTACGTATCAAAAGTTCGGTACTGGCATTACTGTAAGGTACTTTATGTTCATTTGACAATATTGTCCAAGCATCCCGTCCCTCCGGAGACGCTTGTCCCTGAACACAGCAAACCAATGCTTCTCCCATAATTAAGTGCATCTCAATGTCTTTCGTCTATACAATACATAAAAATTAAATATTTATCTACTGGTAAAAATTTTAATTACATAAAAGTCGATAATTACATCTTTAACTGTTGCAATTATTTTATTCACAATTTCCTCGGTATGTGGAAATTCTTCTCCAATGCACAAATATCCCAATGAGAGAGCAGCTTTTTCTTTAATCTGTAAAGGATAAAATTATACGCCAAACGCTACTTACGATGTGGTTTAAATAATTAAATAATGTTTGCTAGTAAATGAACCTTAGTGTTTAATTTGACATTATTCACGACGGAAAATAGTATTTCGACAATGGCTTTCTTGTTTGGTTCACCTTCGCCCTCGTTAGGTAATGGTAAACTATATGTTTTCCCCAAAATACCAATGCTTTGAATTGCAGCATCCATTAACAATGTTGTATTATCGCGAAGGAAAGTGACTAAAAAAAATTGTTTCAAAATAGAATACAAAGATGTTTCGCGATTATACAGAAACATGTATACATACAAATCATTTTCACAACATTAATATAAACATCTAAATTGAAGAAAGCATCATTTGGGTTAGTTTTTCGAAAAATTATTCTCCTCTCCATCATGTACGTTAAGGTTAATAATGCTCCGTGTTGTGCTTCCAAGTTCTTCTTATTCATGATGTTCGTAATCTCAGAAATTTGACCCTCGAAGTCATTTGTGGAAAGCTGAGCAGTTGTTATGCCATATATTTTAGCAGCTAATTGCCTTACATTTGGCTTAACAGATGCAAGTAAATTATGAAGCCACAACAGCTCTTTTTCATAAATTTTCGTTACATACTGTGGCACAGAACCGATCACTTCCAATAAAGCTTGTAGAGATGACTGATCTGCAGTGTATAAGATACATCGTAATATGATGTTCATTATCATCGAATAGTTATAATTAATACCTGTAATTATAAATCTTACCTGCAGAAGCATGATTAAGTATTAAAATCATATCAAAATAATTGTTTAACGTTTCTGGTCGATTTTTGTACAGGTTTTCTAGATAACGTGCAATTAACGGTGTACTTTCGCAAGGATGTTGCAGCGGTTCTTTATGTACAGTAACATTAGCACTGTTTGCTAAACAAATACGAAGATAAGTAATCATCTATAACAGAACAAATTATTACTTTTTCTTTCCATTAAAAAAAGAAAACATGACGTATTCGCAATATATTATTTCTATGTTAAATTACCTGTGTAAAAATAGCGATACTGTATGGAAGTACTTTACTCTCGACGTTCACTTTTCCGCCGCTAGAAGTGGGCATTCTTGTCTGCATCTTTGAATAAATGTAAATAACAAGTTTTTGAAAATCTGGTAACAAAACCTGACTGCTATCCTGTTTATCGTTCTCGTTTTTATTCAAAACACTGTATAAAACCTTCATGGCTTCTGTACTAATTTCGTGTTTATCGTCTCCACATGCTAACAACAAAAGATAACGAGAAGGTGCGTCTTCGGAAGGGAATACGTTTGCAGCGTAATGCATAGCCACGAATCTATTCTCAAGAAAAATAACGTATATAAGAAATACAACATAAACTATTCTTTAATATGTAAATGATATTCGATTAATGAATACATCCATACCTGACGTTAGATTCCGGCGATTCGATATACTTGGATAATAAATCATTCATTAAAGCTATTTTAGTTTCATCGTCTTTACTAAGTACAAATGCAGACGTTACAGAAATTAGCGCGTCCCGTGCTGCTCTTTGTAAATCACCTTCAGTCTAAAACACCACAAAAAAATCGACTCAAAAATATAAATTTCTAATAACATAAATGTACATCTCTTCTACTTATTGTGTATTTTATCATTAATTACTTACCGACACGAGCGTATCAAATAGATTACGTAACAAATTTGAATTTTTATTGATCAGCGATGGAATTCTTTGTCCCATTTGACCGATAACAGTGTACGCCATTACTTTGTGATTCTCGGCGCAAACGCCAGACTCTCGTTTTTCTGCAGATCCCTCGGAAATCAATTTTGTCATGCCATCTAAAATAACACCAGCCACGTGTGGTAGTGGTGTAAGGCTACATCTAAAAGAATTAAGTACGTTATATCTTGATCGATAAAAATAAGACTCATAATATATCATACTTACTGTTGTACAATATTTGATGTAAATTGTAATGCCATTGACTTTAACTTTGCGTTTGTATTCTTTCCGTAAAGCGAATCGAAAACTACCTGTAAGCGATTCGAAGTTAAATATCGGGAAATGTAATGAAACTTTATTACAGTACATACCTGAATGCATGACGGTATAATAAATCCAGCTTTAGTTACACGGCAAAGATAATGCAACAGTTTTAGACGAATTCGGATACTCGCAGGCAGTCGCTTCATTTCTGGCTTGACTTCTTTTTGTGTTGCTAAAGCGTCGGTACCCAAAAATAATGTGTAAAGCGGAGCAGCTAACTGAGCCAAAGACCAATCTAATGTACTGCAAATTTACATGGAGAAAGTGTTTAAATATTTAATATTTTCTATTTAAAAAATTGTTATAAAGCATACGAATACATTCTAAGACGTACTTAACAATCTTTTTCAATTCCAAGTCTGCCATATTAGCAACACTGAATCTAGTATCTGCAGCTGCTACTATCAAATGGACAAGGATATCTGAATCAGGAAAAAATCCTGCTGCAAGAAATTTGACAATTCCCAGCTTTGTTTGTTCAAGCTGTTCTGCTGTTGGTGGATTTTCACCTATTACTCTTTTGAACGCATATTCGCTTAACCCTGGTGGTACAGGAAATTGTGACCAATCAATTGTTTGACCTGGTTGTTGATTTTCTGTTTGCCCTACCGACCTATTTAATGTAAGAATTTTCTATAGTATTAAATTAGCACAATTACTTTCAGATAAATAAAATGACCTTACCCATATGGTAGTAATAATACATCCAGCATGAAATTGATTAACTGTTTTGCTACATAAGGTTTATCTTGCAAACCAAGGAGAGATGCCCGTTTATTTGGATCCATAGGGACATCAATATGACCCAACACAGGCATAATAATAAGTAATAAACTGAAATATTTGTTTAGATATAATAGTTGCCTTGGTAAGATTGTTTCAATAATTCTAAATTTGATTAATTACAAACCTATCTTGATGAGACAATGGTTTTCCCTCAATGGCATTCAGTACACTTGGAACTAACTTAGCTTGCTTATCCATTTCCATCCTAGGGTAGCCTAGTTTTATATATATTATTGTAAAATTCTGCAAATGTTTAAAGTAACAATTAATAAAGTAATAGTTAATTCTGATTGTATGAAAAATTATTTAAATTAAAAATTTAAATTAATGGCATACAATCACAAATGAACTGGCAGCTGGGTCCTGATATTGTAATAAAAGTGCCTCAACTGGAAGCTGAACGTGGCGCCTACTTTTTACTCTTCTATTTATATGAATTAGTAGCTCCATTACTTTTTTCCTGACACCCTCTTGTGCACTGGATAACTTAAGTAACACTGGAGGCAAAAATTTACAGACAGATGTCTGTAATTGTTCATCGGTTTCTGCAGACCCCAATCGGAGAAACACTCTCTCCAGCAAGACTAATGTGAAAGAACAAATTCATAAATTAACTCACAAGCATTAAATAATACTGGAATATTGATCTGGTTTGACAGTAGTCAAATAGTACTCTCTTACTGCAGCAAAAAATAATATATACCAATGGATGTGGTTTACTATTTTATATGATGACTTAATAATCAGTTAGTTGGACAGCCATATTAAGAAATATATTTTGTGTTCAAAAATATTGTCGCTGGAAGTATGACAAGATAGTAACATGCTTTTGTAAATGAACAAAATTATTTCTTAAATAATAAGGAACGATGTAATTGAAGTTGCATTCTGCAACACGGCATGACAACTGACTTTCTTTAATGGGTCATAATACCTTTAAAACTGTAGTAATCATTAGTAAACACGATTCTATTAAATAGCCTAGAGCATAATTAACGACGTGGTTTACGTCGTTACTAAAAACAACATTTTTAAACAATATTAATTGATTTTTTTCGGGATTACTTACTCAGCTCGTCCGTAGCGGCTGCCATTTTGAAATAATGTGCGAAAGAGAAAGCAAATGACAAAGTGAAGCCACAATTCTTTGCTTTATAACATTACACTTAATTATTTTAATATATTATTTAAACATTCATCTGCTTTTACACATGTATCAGGATCTATAAGTTCAGACTGCGAACCTGTAATCATTATTTCTACTAAAAGTAATGTAAACTTCTTTTTCCTAAACGAAGCTTCAATTTAAATAAAAATAATAAATGTGCAAAATAATAAAATGATAAAAGTATGTGTTAATTTGTCAAATTTATTAATTTATTAATAGTTAAAGTACGAATAATTATCGAAGCCTTTTGTCAGTAACGCTATCGGTGGCAATCCGTTCAAGTCTGTAGTGAAAATAGTTTTCATTGTTCCTGCTAGATGACGCCACCGACACCTTTTTAGTAAATTATTTATTATTTTTCATAAATCTATAATTATTACAATTTTCTGCTTCACAACTGTACAATATATTATTTCAATCTACTAGTTTAATTATTTATCTGGTTTTACAGTGTACTTCATTTAGTGGCGCCATCTGGTAACAAGGGCGGTAACTATTTTCACTACAAACTTACGCGTTTTGCCACTGATGGCGCCACTAGTATAAAACCCGTTTAATACCATAGCACCATCTAGCAGAAACAGTGGGAACTATTTTCACTACGAACTCGAACATTTTGCCACCGATGGCGCCACTCATATTAATCCAATAAACTATTTTAACCTCGCATAAATTCCCTACCACAGAACAAGATGAAGCACAACTAAGGCATTTGTATATATAAAAATTATTTTAAAAATGTATATATATATATATATGATTTTATTTTATTAATACGCGTACTACGTACTTAAATGTCACTGACTTTTTACGTATGTACTTTTATTTAATGTTTCCTACCGGCATATTTCGGAGTTCTGTTGTACGTTTCTTGCAGTTCAACTCAATATACAGATAGAATTAATAATAATAATCTACACTAGATAGAAATATTTGTGTCATCCATAAGTGTTGCTATTAAAGATAATTATCAAAGGTAGAAATTAATTACATGAATTTACATGTTCTTACAAAGAATTTACTGCATTTTTAATGATACAGGTAACAAGACCCTTTGTATTTACAAAATAGGTGGATGAATCAAAATATTTTTTAAATTTGCGCTAAAAGAGCAAGAGAATGACAGAAAAGGGGAAAAAGTTAGCCACCAATGTATTAACGTAAGTTTTCTTTATGCATACAATATTTTAGTATATCTTAACAGTTGGTCATTAATACCAACAATTTCAAAATAATTTAACAATTGTTATTTTATAGAGCTGAAGAACTCCTACAACATAAAGGTATTAAGTACAATGCATGGGATGAATATGAGAGGTCGGTTAAAACTCTACCAAAGACTGGAAAAAAACAATTTGAGCCAGATGACTCTTGGTTACAAAATATGCAGATTGAAAAGGGTATAAATGCTAGGAAAAATTTAATAGCTGTAGAAAGAGTAGATCGTATTTCTCAATTAGCCAGTGCTGAATGGTTGCCACTGGAAAAAAGAGCTAGAGTGAAAAAACACTCTGGTCAAGATTGGGGAAATTTTGGTCTAGATAAAAGTGGTGCTTTGTATTTAATACCAGAAGAAGCATTATTTCTTTTAGAAGCTGTATGTTATCATATGGTTTAAATATATTATTTATAACAAGAATTAGATTGTTGTCTAACACGGCAGAGAAAAAGTAAGACACTATTTTGTTTTAGAACTGTTTGGAACTTACATGGAATGATGTACCATTGTCCATTCAACAAGCCTATGAACTTTTAATCGATAATGTTGAGTGCTCGATAGATGAATACAGAGTTTATAATCAATTAGTACGTTACGGTTATCGTATACAACGTTTCATTTATGATTCAGAAAAAAACGTAAAGAACGACGAAATTGCTAACATAAAACGTAAAGTCATTATAGAACCTGAAAATGGTCTATGGATGTCTGATACTCAACAGCAAACTAAAAATTGTACATATATACACGATGAGAAACATGTTAATGATCATGAAAATATTCATTTATACAGTGATGCTGATATATCAGAAGGTGTATATAAAGTTGTAGATGATCTGCTGAACATGGTAGAAGATGAAACTCGACATGCAAACGTCGAGTGTAAAAATAATACAGAGGATTGTATGACATTGGATACTAATTCACAGACAGAAAAAATTCCTCAAGATAAAAGGAAACGAAACTCTAAAGTAGAAATTATATCAGATGAAACCTTGTTAGGTAGTATAAAAATTGTTACAGAACCTGTGAATAATCCTATCAAGAGAAATAGTTCAATGACTGATTGGCGATCATCGCGCATACAACGAAACGTTAAGTTGTTACCCAAAAGAACTGACAAAGTATCGCTACCTACCGATGTTGCTATACTTGATTCTAATATTAAAAATTCTGAAGATAATTTAGGTAAACATAAACTATCTTCACCATCTAACAAGGAATCGCAATGCAAGAAATCGAAACATGAGGTAATATATATAATAATAATTCCATCATGATATTTGTAATGTTAAAATACTAAATTAAAGTATTACGATTATTGTATTTTTAATTAGGTTATAGAGCTTTCAGATGATGAGATTCAAGAAGTACCACAGCCTATGACACGAATGGACATATTAAATTTAATTCCAAATATTGCATCTCAATCTACAGTTACAGTGAATACTTCAAGAGGTTATATACCCCATCGAATAAAACCGTATAAAACTGTTTATCATTACGAAAATGCACACTCGAAAAATTCACAAGAAATAGACAGAAGACTGCTACCTGAAGAAAGTTTAGAAAATTCGAATAACAGTATAAGTCAAAATGTACTTCAATGCAGTGACGTATCTATGAATAATACCACCAGAAGAAATACACATGTTGCTACATATAATCAAAATTTAGAAACAAATATACATAATGTTTATACACAAAATTACTTCTCTATGGAACGTGGGCAGTATACAAACTTCAATACTAATTACATGTATAATAATAGAATGCCATTTGCATACAGCCAAAATTCATTTTGGCATCATAGGAATACTATGTTTCAGAACGTGTTTGTCGCTCTCGAGAATCATAGCGCAGCTATTCACCAAAATAGATTTATGTCTGTACAAATGAACAATTTTTCAGTACCAAACGTGTATAACAACATGATGAGAAATTTGTTTGGTCGAAACCAGTTTTATCATAATTTTCATCAGAATTCATTACCGCCAAGGAAATTTTATCACCATAGAATCGTACAAAATACGTCAATTCATTGTAGCATAGCTAGAAACCTATCGCCCTCAGAACCTCGTCAAAGGTATTACCCACGAAATCAATATAGAAATTCAAATACATTATCGAATTATAACGATGAAGTTTATCAGCCATCATTCAAAATACTCCCAGGAGCATCTTCCTGGTCAGAATTAAAAAGCAAATGGCGCGAAGAAAAAACAATTACTATCGATGACGAGGATACGCAAAAAGACGGGAATGAAGATTGCGACGAAGTACAAGTAGTTGGACAATTACAGAGTCCGCTTATCGGGCCAAAGAATGCGAGTAATTTGGAAGAAATTTTTAGTAAACTTAAAATAATTAAGTCCGCACCCGAGAAAACTGTAAGACGGAAGAAAAGTAGATACAAGATATCGTATAATGTTTATTCTAATACTCAAAATTATAGAAAAGCAAATCCTGGTCCTCCACTCTACCGAGTAGTTGTAATAAGGTAACTAATTTCTGTTAGTAGCATACTATCTTTATGTCATACGGAACACAACGTATTTTGGTTTCTATTTTAGGCAAGATGATCCATTTTTGCAACCAATTGAATTGCATCGCTTACTACAAGATGCACACAACTCACCTATAGTATTGGCGTGTGTTTCAATGTCAATTTCTTACATTCAACCGGGATATGTATGGATACCTAATTTAACGTAACGAAAATAAAATATTTAATTATAATTATGTATTTATTTTAAATTATGCCAAATTTTATAGAATCAATTTCAGTTAATCGAGCATCGGTAGTAACGGAGGGAATATTTATTATATAGGAAAGAATCATAGGGAATAATGCATTATATACATAAATTGTATTTCATACTTTATTATAAACATTTCAAGCAACATTTCTCGTTGTAGAAATTATTTTCAATTTTTTTTTATACCGATTTTCAGCTTTTCTGTAATATTCGTAGAATTATTTTCGATCTATAACCGGTTCTATAGTTTGTCCTCCGCATATCTGACCCCATCCAATCAGACGCCAATGTTTCTCAACGCGTCGCGACAGCGCGATCTTCTCATCGATTTCTGTACAGACGGGATTCGTCAAGCTAATTTTAGCTAAATCGACGCGAGTTGCTAGTACACGACCTCCGGTACTTAGCGACCCGATATTGACCAAGAGCACTTCGTTTCTCGATAACTTCGGTACCTATTATCAAATAGTATCGTTAACAGTTACAAATTGTTAACATAAAAAACGTGCAATACTTTCATGTAACAATCTTACCCTTGCTCCTTTTTTATCGCCCTCTGTCCTGACCCCTAATAAACGTTTAAGGAGATAATATGATATTTCAAGTTCAATAAATATTTTTGGTAAGGCTCCGACAGCTCCCAAAATTTGACCCACCAAACGATCCGCTCGGCACAATGTTGGTTCGATTTTCGTCCCAACACCTTAAAATTTATCGTACAAAGACTATACACATCTTTCTTTTTTCCTTTAATATATTTTTTAAATGTATGTAACGTAACTTACCGATAAGACCACCCGGTACAGCAAACTGGAGTTCGTTTTGTTCGGCAAATAATGATACTATTCGTGAAAATATAGGTCTACAAGTCAATTTTCCCTCGCTGTCTTTCGATACTAGTCCAGGTCGTACTTCAATTTCCATGCCCACCTAAAAAACGTATTAAGTTACAACGTATACGATACGAAGATATATAAAAAATATACTTCTAACGTACTTTTAATACTCCTCTTAAAATACTTCCTCCAGCAACGCCTCCTTTCAAATCATCTACTTCGCAGCCAGGCTTATTCACGTCGAATGATCGAATCACAATTAATCGGGGCTCTGATGTGAAATCTCTTAATGGTACTGGAATTTTCTTTGTGATGTATTCGCACAAGACCTCGATATTGTATTTTAATTGTGCGGAAATTGGTATAACGGGGGCTCCTTCAGCCACTGTACCTGTTCAAAAGAAAAGTATTATTTGTTTATTAACACGTATCGGAGAAAATGGAACAATGATTCGAAAACCTATTATCAAGGCTATATTACCTTGGACGAATTTCAAGATTTGTTCGTATTGCTCTTTTGCTTGAGCTTCTTTCACCAAGTCTATCTTGTTTTGCAGAATTACAATGTGTTTTAATTTCATAATTTCGATAGCAGCCAAATGCTCCGACGTTTGTGGCTGAGGACACGATTCGTTGCCAGCTATAAATAAATAATATTAATACGGTCTACAGTGTAATATCGCAATGGATAAAATATTACAAAAGATATAGCAAAACTTGTATCAATTAAGTACCAATTAAAAGTAAAGCAGCATCCATGACTGCTGCGCCGTTCAACATGGTTGCCATAAGGATATCGTGTCCTGGACAATCAACGAAGGATACATGACGAACCAGCTCAAACCGTCCGGAGCAAACTGGGCGCAGACATGGGAATAAATCATCTTTGCTTGATCCTCCGGATATGTAACATCCTGGTCTTGGACATTTTTCGTTATTGCATTTGTAAATCTTTGCGTTTGCATACCCTGAAACAAATTCAAACAGATTCGTTGTATTACTTTAATGGAACAGCTTTTTTCTTTCTTTCTCTTTTTAATTTTTCGAATTCTACCCTCCGACTGAAGTATAAATTTGTTGACAAATTTTTTTCGACGTAAATTCTGTTATCGATACACTTTTAAAATTTTGATAAAACTTTATACAAACTATGAAAAGTAAATTGTGTTAATTATCAAACGATTACATACATTCGCTAGGACTATGAGGAAAGTTAAAGAAAGGTCGAGTTTTAATATTTTACATATTAATAATATCATCGCATTAAAAAAAAAAAGTCGATTATCGATGTAACAATTAACATTTATTCATTTGTGCATTACAAGTACATAAAGAGAACACCAAATATTCTTATACACATGTATAACTTTAAATAATTTAAAAATGTAAATTAAAATATTTGCTTCTAAGTAACTCAATTTTCTATTAGCAAAACAAAGGTACAAAATTGTAGAACTACTGCCTAACTTCGGTATAACTTGATTGATTTATAGGAGAATAATAAATCTTCAAGATTAATTTTCTTAACTTTCGATTTTTCTATAGTTTAAAGATCGTTAGAAAATTTTAACGTACAATACAGTATGCAGAGTGTGTGCGTGCATAACATTAAAGATTTACTGAAATTGTTACACGAACATTTTGTTAAGTTTTAAGCAAGACGCGTATAGCGTCCTTCTATATCGAGTTCAATTGCATCACTTTGTCTCGTTTGATTAAAAAATTGTCTACTACATGGTATCAATATAATAATGTTATTTCATAATCAGACGAACTAAAAAATTAAATGCTAATTTTACGTAACGACACGGTATCATAGTTTCACAGAAACATTAATACAAAGGAGATAGAATGTAACTACTTCTCTGCAGAAAAGGGCATACCAGTGAAAGAGGATGCACGTATAAAAACAAATAATCTTGAAAACTCACTATCCACGGTTTCTATTGTTAAATTGAAAAATATACAAACAAGTCGTACAATATACAGCGACTCACACAATTGAACGGATGTTTTACAAATTCCAGAAAATATCACAACACGCGTCACACGCACATGTATTTTTTCAAGAATTTGAAAAGTAAACAAGACACTACATTATGATTACTTGACACTCAAGTTTGGCGGAGGCCACATAATTATTTATGACTATATAAATGGTAACGTATGTTATATAATTAAACATAGATAGAACGACTAAGTAACGAACATTACTATGTTCGTGAATTCTGCAAGAACGAACGGAAGACGACTTGAGCAAATACTGAAAGAAGATACTCGAAGAAAACTGTAAAGTGAGTTCTGTTTCTATTCTAATATCTTCTTTTGTTGTCAAAATCAAAATGCGCATACTTATTAAAAAACTTAATCAATTATGTAAGCCACTGTAATTGCACCTCTATTCGTTGTCACGTTAGTCTAACAGATAATATTTAATTCGTTTAACAAAAATAATTGTTCTCTTCTAAAATCATAACTGTTTTTCTATACAAACAATCGATCTCCTTTATCTGAACATTATTATAATGTATAGAGAGTCACAGTAATTGTTTATACTTAAGTGAAACGCAAGTCACCTTGTATCGAAGTGAATGAACATGTTGGGCCATTAAGTTCGTGAAAAAACATCGACGTGACGTATGCAAAATCATAAAATATATCATTTCCGATTTATGTGTTAACAATTCCTTTACAATTACTTTGGACAAATGCACGTGCTTGTCAACAATCATTGTAACATTATCTGCATTCATATACTTTCTTAAATACTTCGATCCACTTACCTGACGTAATTTAAACATAATGTAAAAGAAAAATAATGTTTACTAGAGTGAACAATAAATTATAAATGTAGACTTTGATTTTAGTACCAAATAGATTGGTTTTACTCCTGCGAAACGTACGTAATTCTCAAACAGGATTATTAAAACAGCTAAAACTTAAGTCAGTATTTGCATAACTTTATGTAATACTAATATAATGTAACGATCTTGAAAATTCAAATTCAAAATAAATATCGTCTACAATTTTGAGCCCCGCATTTACATAAAGTCTTGTTATTCGACAAATCGGATTCCGGCGTGTCTGGTCGTATCTCGAAATCTTTTTCTGTGATAATGGTATTTAAATCCTCCGTTATCGATACATCTTGTCTTATAGAATTGTCGCTATTTTTCGAAGATTGGCACATGTAATCAAAAGTGATCTCTTCGTTCCTTTTGATATCTCTGGTCGCGAATAAAGCGAGTTTAGGGAGATTAGGATCAAGACAATTGATCCAAATAGCGTAGACCGCTAAATTTGGATCGCAGGAATGATTAATGAAGTGAGAGACGTTGCCATACATCGCAGCGTCGACAGTGTAAGGACACTGTTCTTCAGTCTCATTATAATCTAAATCGAAGAGGTAAGTTCTACCGGCAGCATCGTATTCTTTGCCACGTTTATCCGCTTCTTCGTTCGTAATCACTTCCCCAACGTATTGCGTTACAAAGGAACCCCTTTTGATCGCTTGCAAAGTTTTTACACCCCAACCTCTACCGTTGGTAGTTCTAAAAATACAGAGTTGCATCTCGGTGCCACGTTGGACCACTCGATTCACGCAATTCATGTCGCAAGTACATCGTTTGTTGCATTCGTAAATTGGTGTCCCGGGTGGAACTCTTATCTTCGATGTCGTAGTGTAGGGACAGAATCCGCCGTACTGAGTAAAGCAGCATTTTGCTTTAGAGTTGCATAGAGTCTTGCATTCGCAACCGATAGGTGGATCATCAGGTATTATCACTCCAGCGCCAGGCAAATATTCGTCTATGTAATAAAAATCTTGAGGTGCTTCTTCTAGATCTACTTCGTTTTCAACCCGTATTAACGGTTTACCTTTAGTGATACTGTTCATTTCGTTTTCCCAGGCATTCAACGTGTCCAACTGTTTTCTTCTCAAATCACAGATCAACATACAAAGGATACCGTCTTGTATAAGTCGCAATTTATTATTTTTAACAAATTTTTGTTTCAAGAAATTTCTCATAGAGGTAAATAATTGATTGTGCTCTGTCGAGATCGACGTTATCATTTTCCCCTTGTATCTAAGTTCCCTTAAGAATTCCTCGATGTCTTGATTGTTCGGATAAAAGTTCGCCCTTTTCTTGAAACTATTGAGCAATTTCAATCTCTCTCTCTCAAAATCTTCTAATATATCCGTGCAATGTACCAAATTCGACATTGGTTCCCAGCTATTGTACTCCGGGCCCCAATTTTTCCACTTAATTAAATAATTTATCATCCCATCTTTCTCTTTTTTTCCAAGAATCTTCTCTACTTCCCATAAATCGTTTCCTGACGACGATGTATTCGTTCTATTTTTGGTATCGTATTTCATATCCTTCAATATAATCCTCAATTCTTTTAACTGAATATGTTTTAAATCGTTCTTTAACTGTAATTTTTCTATATCGCTATCGTCTTTATCATCGGTACTAGTACTATTATTAATATTTAATATATTCAGTCTTTTATTTTCTGTGCCAGGTTCTCTATTCTCAGAAAGACGCGAGTCTCTTCTTCTTCCACTCGCATTTGTGACTTGTTCAACTTCTCGGTTGAAAAAGATGTTACTTAAATTTCTTGCCGACGAATTAACAGTACCATCCTTATTAATATCTCCAGAGGAAGATATTAATATCTGTTCGCGCTTCGGTTGTTTGGCGGATGGCTGAATGTTTCCTGGAGAAGCTGGTCTTTTGTCATGTGTAGAAGACATTTTTCTCACGTAGCCAAGAGTGTCTTCTTGGTTCCCTTTGGTATCCTCCACTGCACGAGCGTCTGTAATGCCAAACATTTAAAGGATGTCATTCTCTTCAGTCATATTTTCCCATATTTCGTTTAACGTGTATTATCGTGCCTCTCTTTTTTCTTAGCATTAATGAATCACCTTGTACTCTGAAAATCCCTCAAATCCTCTTCATTCTTCTGTTTTGTTTACTAAGAGAGATGTGCAAGTGGTGATATTACGAGGCAATCGATACAATTCATAGAACTTTTGTGCAAAGGAAGGTGCCTCGTATAAAATGGTGAAGTTATATCCCTCGTGTTTAATTTATACAATATGCATATTTAACACATCCTTAGAAATACAGAAATATTAATTGACTAAAGCACACCTTAAAAACAAGTTCTATGCGATTGAATGGATAATTGTTGTTTAAAAATTACTAAATTCAAGGCTAGATTCAAAGTGAACACTGGAGAGCTATCACAAAAGTATGTGTTTAAAAATATTAATTTCGGGATTCCAACAAATGAAATTCGTGTTAACTTCAATATAAAAAAATTGTATACTTTATTACTTTTAAAACAAGTACAAAACAAATATTATTATATAGTACATTCACACTTAATTGTAAAAATTAATACAGCAAATGCTTAATATGTATATGCAGGAAAAGTCAATCATAAGCAGCTAAGAAATTCTTTAACATATATAACAATACTTACCTTTATTTAAGTTTTAATTTATAATATAAATAGCATTATACTTACATGCATAGCTCTTTATCGAAAAAACACTTCTTTTTTCAGTCTTCTTTAAAACTTTCGCGATTTTTAAACAAAATATTAAGGTATGCTTTAATCAATAGATTTTAATTTCTCAAATTCATATGCAATGACTTTTTTTCATGTAGTATCTAGAACATATTTATTAATCAATTGCATATCAATAGCAATAAAGAATGACAATCAAAATAAATCAATGACAGATAAAAAATAGTGAACCAAAAGTTAAATTATTACTTGCTAATAAATATATCTAACCCCACTTAATTTACGAAACAATTTTTTTGTACATATTAATCCACAGACGTATACATTTATAAAAAAAATCATAAAAACAAAATAAATAAAATCCATTTTGAAAATTTGTTCATTGTTATAAACAATATTATACTAATATAAAAAATAACGTGAAATCATTCAAACGAAAATAACGGAAGCATGTTGTTGTTACTATTAACACCAAGAAAGGAAATAAAAGTGTAGATTTAGAATGGCTACATAAGGTACAGAATAAGCATGATTTTATAATTGATTAAATACTTTTTCAGTTACGAAACGATCTTGGATACCCGCGATCTGAGAAAACATTTATTCTACAAAATGGCGACCGTTGGATAATACTCAACGCGCCACCTATACGTCAAAAGGTAAATAAAATTCTTCAAATCTTATTTCCCTACAAATATAATACGAATAAAGTCTTTATTCAAGTGTTCAAAAGAATAGAAAATTAGAATTACTACAAAGTTAATAGTTAAAACAGAATGTGCCGATAGAATCTACCGATTTATTAAAATACTTAGCAAATACACATCCTTAAACTGTGTTTTGTTTTTAAGCCTATTATTTTGTTTGCAGATCCATATCAACGATGAATGTGCATATAAAAAGTCCTAGAAATTAAATAATCAGCTATTTGGTTATTAATTAATTAGCCAATTAGTATTTGGGTACATGAAGCTATAATCTTCTAATAACAAATTTTTAATATATTTATAAGATGAATGATACAAAAAATTAATTCAACCTTAAAGTGTTAAATTAATAACTAAGATGTTATACTATCATTCTTTAAAAATGTGCAAACCTTAGTTAGAAGATGTTGAGTCAGAGTGATATGAAAACTTCAAACTACTTACCAAGTTTAATTGTAATGTTCCTTTCTAATTCATTTTTAAAACGAACAGTCTGTACTCCTGATATAGCTTTTACAATCGTAGATTTTCCATGCGCTACATGACCAATGGTACCTGTACAAAAATTTAATTATAACATTTAATTGTTTGTAAAATAAGTTTTAACATGACATGTATCATATTTACCAATATTAATCGTAGCCTGTCTACTGATAACTTCGGGTGATAACGCAGTCAATTTACTAACATCCTGAACAATAAAACAATTTAGTGAATTTAAATTGAAAAAAAAAATGCATAAATTACTGTGAACGTAATGAAATCGCTACAAATCAAAGTTATGTTATTAATAATTATCCCTAAACAAAAGAAGCGATAAGAAAACTTTCGGATGCCGTATCACATTTCTTGACACGTATTAGTACACATTTTCATTCGAATCAACGCAATCGTTAAGCAATACAGTATGCTAACGGTAAGAATTGAGGTTATACGAAACACGACGAATGCTTGTCAGAATATGGAGACAGATCGTTACAGATATTACTTACTAGCTTTGAAAGATCTTGTTTATACAGATTTGGTTGACCGGTAGTCACCCCTAAGCGTTCTTCACCACCCATAATCACTAAGTTAGTATTTGTAACACGCAACCACGCGAGGAACACTTCAAAAAAGGCAATACCTCATTTAAAATCACAAGTCCAGACGACTCCTAGACAGAATAAAAGCCAAGAAATTGTACGTAGCGCCAAGCGGATATATTGCGAACTAATAACGTACGATTCGTTTACAGTTACAGTGTAAACTTTACACGATCTAAATTTATGCCGGTCAACACCGGTGTCAATGTGTTATGACATCGATGTATATTACAAAAAATTAATTCTTGTCTTTTAAACAAATTTACTATCAAATGCATAAATAATTGTAACTAAAAATAACTTTTTATATTTCTGAAACAGAATAATAGACTAATTACATACAAAATTTCAACAGTTTTTTTTAGGACGATGAAACTGTCAATTACTTGCTAATATTATTGTAATTTAAACAATAATTTTTGCTAATGAATACTTATATAAAACAAGAAAACACCACTGTAATATGTAAGAAATCTCCATCGTGACCTATGAACGCGCGATTGAGTATGTACATATATATATATATATATATGTGCTAAAGTAACGCGGTTTATGAGGAATCTTCAGTAAACGACATTTAAATTGAAAATTAGCAGAATTTGATCATTGGACTTTATTTCGGTTTTGTTTTTTCAGAAACGTACATGTACGTGGTTGACGATTTCGCAGACTAATGAAATTATTATAATCATTTTATCTTCAACATGGAACAACCCCCAGAATTTGTGGACTTATTGCTTGCTAGAAGAAATGATTGTGATATTTTATGGGCTTCTAGACCTATGGAATCATTGGCACCGCATAAGCTTCCTCCAGAATCTAAGTATTCCAGACAACAAATGATTCAAGCTGTGCTAAATGATGAAAGAGTTAAGTTAACAATTGTATCTTTAGCTAAGTTACGCAAGGTTGATGTAAGCAAAGTTGTAAAGGAGGCTAGTATGATGGCAAATGAAATGGCCAGTAAAGCAAGATTGCCTACTGTTCGTTGGATAGGTAAAAAATAAATCTTTAGTATTAATCTTACCTATTAAATTGAAAGATCTGCTAAAAAAGGATAAGTGTAAATCATATATCAATTTTGATTTTCAGGTGTAATTATCACAAAAGTTATTAAAAGAATTTTTTTAAGCATTTATATAAATGAAAGTGCAATATACAGAATAAAAAAGGAAATGCAGATTTCTCAAGTGCAATATGTTTTTGCACCTTCTCATAGAAGTTACTTGGATTTTATATTATTGTCGTATATTTTATTTTCCTATGATATGGCACTTCCAAATATTGCAAGTGGAATGGATTTTTATCAAATGTATATAATAGGAGAGTTATTAAGGCAAACAGGAGCTTTTTATATACGACGTACCTTTTCTACTGACTTACTGTATAAAAGAATATTTCAATCATATGTAATGTGTCTTGTGGAGCACAGTGATAGAGCAATTGAATTTTTTATAGAAGGTACACGAAGTAGAAGTTTGAAGAGCATAGTACCAAAGTTTGGTATGTAAAAAAAAGTAACTTTAATATAACATTATAAACATCAGTTGATATGATTATAATGTAAAGATTGTTTTTGTTTTAAGGTCTTCTTTCAACTATCCTAGAAAGTTTATTAGAGGGTAGTGTACCTGATATACATTTTGTACCTATAAGTATAAACTATGAGCGACCACCAGAAGAATTATTATTTGCATATGAACTTTTGGGAGTGCCAAAACCAAAAGAATCTACTACTGGACTCTTTCAATCTCTGTCTATTTTACAAAAACCTTGTGGTTACGGCCGCATCTTTTTTAACATTGGTGAACCTATCTCTGCATGTCATTTTTTGAGTATGGAGTATCGTAAAACAAAAGTATTGTCGCCATATACAAAATTATCGTCAACTGTCACTGAGAAATTGGCCTATTCCATAATAGATTCGCACAAGAAAAATACAATTCTCATGCCCTTCAATATAATTGCTTTATTGTTCAATGAAAGAAGTCAAACACAGCCTGATGATCCATACACATTGGATACTTTAGTCGGCGATTATTTATGGTGTAAAAATCTGTTACAAGTATTCAATGCGACAGTACATACAGAAAGGTAAGATTTGCTTTAAAAAGTAGTTTAATATCATATTCGTTATTATAGACAAATTTTATACAGGTTCGGCGATAAAAACAATGCAAGTACAAGTGATGTGAAAGAAGAAATATTAAATACTTTAAAGCCCCATGAAGAATTACTTGGATTTGATGAATCAAAATATTTAAGACTTAGAGAAAGACACAAAACAACAAAGCTAAAGAACAATGGACGTGTTAAAGGACATACTCTGTCTGAAAAAACTATGCAAATAGCTGTATCAGTTGTTAATATATCCATTTACTTAAATCCTACTTTATCTTTCTTCATAAAACCAGCTATTGTTACACTAGTAATAGGAGTAGAAGGTGTTGAAATCGGTAATGTTGAAGTCATTTGACGCTTTCATTACCCCTTATAAAAGAACTTTTGTATAATTAGTATATTACATATAGGAGCTGCTTTCAAACGATACGAATTACTGAGAACATTGCTTAGCACAGAATTTGCAATGCCTGCAATAGAAGATGAATCTATGATGAAATCAGAATGGGAAGAAACATTAAATTTGTTATTAAGAAAAAATTATATAAGTATTCAAAATAACTCGTATATAAAGGGACACAACCTAAAAGTACTTTCTCTCTTATATAATGTAATGTTACCATTTGTAGATGTAATATATATTACGTGTCTCGTCTTGTTCGAGGTAAAACAAAAATATATTTTCACTGTACTTTACATTTATGACGTATACATGAATGATTACTTCTTTCAATTGCAGTGGAAGGAATCAATATCGAATTACATAACAATAGAAGCACTTTTGATTGAAGGACAGAAACAAGCAGAAGCAGCATTTTTCGAAGGAAATGTATGGGGGAAACATCCGTATTCGTTATCTCTCGATTTATTTAATACGACAATAAGCAATCTCATAGCACAAGGTATTCTAGTACCATGTGAAAGACAGAGTATGTACCAAGCTGATAAAATACGATTGGCATTAATTCTTACCGAACTGCGAAGCCTCTCGTTAAAACGACCAGTGGGTTCGTATTATAACATGATATTATTACCTGAATTGCAATCAGCTATGCAATCTAAATTGTAAAAATAAGCTATATAAAACACAACCTCAGGAGCATCTACTACTATGAATCAAATTGAGCAAACCGAGGATTTCCTTGACTATGAAGATTTTTATTTAATTAGTTTTAGAGTCAGTCGTTTCGTCATTATTGAAAACGTGAGAAAAAATTATCCACACTATTAAGTATTTTAATCGTGTCTTCGTCGAATAAGTTTATAGATTTTTTTCTTCTACCAAGAAGCAAAGTAGGGGCAGCAGTAGTCGATGCAGAATTATTCATGTTTCTGAATAAAAGCTGGAAAAAATTGTTATTGGAAGTATATCATTATTCACAATATTATCTGTCACAAATAATTGCTTGCATAATTACCATGACTAATCGAACAAGATATACTGCAAAGGTAAGAAATGAAATAGCCATCAATGCACCTTCTATGGAAGGGAATCCTGTGGCGTGTTCATGGTAATCGTAACTGTGATCATAGTGATCAGTGCCTCTTTTCTCTCGATTAGCCGGTATAGTCTGTGCAAGTTGAGACTCTACAAAAATGTTACTTGTAAATATTTGTGTGGTACTTTCGTACATTGCATGTTGAAATCATCTCTCATTGACTTAATATTTTCTTACCTATTTCAGTCATTAATGTTTTTTTAAATGTTCTTAAAAATAAAATTTTTCCCTCGCTAGTCGCAGGTTGCGATTTTAAAGTTTGATGAACATTTTTAAGTACGTCCACTGGCAAATACTTCAAAATATCTACGTCATTTGAACCTAAAGTCTCGTTAAAGTGTTCTCCATTTATATCTTCTTCCTAAAAGTTATACATATATTCCAACACAATTTTCTTAATTTGAACTGAAGTATTTTTTTCTTTACCTCCATTGTCGGCAAAAACGTCTTCTCGTTGTATGGTTGGGATTCGGTTATAAACGCGTCTTCTTCATCAGAATGTTCATGAATCGCAGGTTCGTCGACAGAATCTTTTATTTTCGAAAAAACATGTGTACTTTCGTTACTCGCTATTTGTTCCATGACCATATCTTCGTGAGCTACGTTTTGATATTCATAAGGAAACTGATTTTCCGTAGGTGTTCGAGAAAATGTATAAAACTGATCTTGCTTTGGGAAAGGTATTCTATGAATGAGAAATGTAACATTTTTTGTAATAAAAATATTACTATATATTGTTGTTTTAATGTCCATTAACGTAACGCATTTATACCCACCTGTATATTTTTTTTTCGTCGGAAAACTGTGGCATCTCTATCCATTCCGCCAAATTAATATTCCATAAGAATATTTCAAAATATAGTGCACTCATTAATTTATTTGGCAGTAACATTTTAATTGATTAAATAGTACAATGTTTTATAGTAATTCGTTTACACAAGGATAACATATAGCAACAATTAATTCTATGCACGAATTTTAATTTATTAAGTAGACGAATAAATATTGTGTACCTCATTTAAGTTATGAGATGACTAACTGAGGACATGCTGAGACACGTTTCTGTAACTCAGCAGGATGTTATTATTTCAAGTAGAAGTTCTGTTAGAATTAACGAGGACAAGATGAAAGATTACATTTTCTCTGTAATGACATCAATTTACACACATTTCCTGGAAACTTAAATAAACTAAAATTTATTTAATTTCAGTAAATACAAAATGTTGTAAAGCTTATCATCATTAATAATTTATTTATTCACATTATTATAATAAGTACAATAATGATTTAACATTTTAATATTTTTATGAAAATTTGTTAGTTTCGCTTAAAATCTAAATCTGTTACAATTTACTACTGTCTTTCTTTTAAGTACTTTTCGTCGGTTAATCATATAGCTACGAATATCGTAAACTTAGTTTAAAAAAAAAACGCATCATTAGTTCTTCTAAAATTGTCTATGCCAAAATTTAAAAAATATTACGCAATCGAAATCTTAAAAATATATACAAATAATTATTTCTGCATAAATTTCGTAATAGACAAAACAAATATGTATAGAACACATCTTATAAAGAAAATCTTGCAAACGCATGCCACAGATATAAAATATATTATGTATCAAATTATTATCGATACCGCATTTCATCAACAGTTTAAGTATAATAATATCTATTGACATTGCACAACTTTTTCTATGCGTAATTAAAAGTATATGTCTTGAAAATTTATTATAAAATATAACATGTTTTCGTATCTAGACTTATCACACCAACAGTATTGACTGCTCCAATCTAGCTCTTTAATTTTATGATTGTATCTAATACAATATTTCATAATTGTAAAGATAAATACTTTAATAAGCACATTGTAATTACGTACGATACAACCAAAATAATCCTTTTACGATAAAGTTTAAATAATATAGGCCACGTATCGTACACCGTGTTACACTCATTGTTATATTAATTTTGTGTATGTGCGAGTGTCGGTATGTGTAAAAAATCGAACATAAAATAGAATAATTAATCAAATATTTCGTGATTACAAATTTCGAATTAATTATACGTTTGAGATTAAGTTACCTAACTAATGTATAATTTTAATATAATAATTTTCGTTACAACGCCAGATATCGCTACTCAAGAGCAACTCAGTCTTCGTAAGATTTTATATCTGTTTTTATTTGATTTTTGAATTTAAGATAAATTGTTTGTATTCAATATGAATTTTCTACTTTCGCATTATGTATGTAACTCATCCTATCACTATAATTCACTGTTACTAGTAAGTAGAGACATTGCAAAGACATTACTATAATAAAAGATATTAAAAATGATCATGTTAATATTATAATTATCGTCTTACTAATTTTGTCAAGATAAATTTAATTACCTAGTTACTTACTATATATTTATTCGATTTTAAAATACTACATTGCGGAAAATATTAACTTCAAATAGCAATAGTGCACGTAAATATTATACAACCATTTCGTACAATTATCATTTTTCAATCATCATTATCATTTCATAAACAAATATAATAAACGGAATAAACGCATTAAAAAAATATGCATGAGTATATATAGTTCATCAGATATCAGTTTATCTTTTCTAAGTCGTTTCTGGAATGTTCTTTGTTTCAAATAATAGAATAATTATCGTAAAAAATGTCGGTCAACAACAAAATAGAAAATTCAATATATCTAAAATAACTTGTCGAGCAATAATCGAAGAGATTCAACAATTTTTGCTTACTAGTTTACAACACACAATTTATCACAATAGCGATTATATTTATGATAAATTTCCAATTATCTGAAATGCACTTATTTAAGTATTAACTTTTTTTCCTCTCATAGAGATGAATATTCGCATAATTCATTGTATTATATAAAGTTGGAAGCATTAGAAGACTACTGTTTATTTATATTATAAATACTTTGATCTTATTTAATATTTTTTATCACACAAGTGTAAGTAATTCAGAATTTATTGTTATTTATAGATTCTTCTAGCAAATTTATATTATTGAGAAAACAGACACGATTTATAGACATCGAAGCTTTTAATTCTAAAATCAGACACTTTTTAGAGAAAATGCGAAAAAGTTACTTTGATTTTATGCGAAACAACTTTGTATAGATTAGTCTTATCTATGAAAATCTAAGAGTTTCAAGGTACCTTCCAGTACCTTCTATAATAATCTAACCCTACTATTAATTCCAGAGAAATTCCAAAAGATTTACGTACTTCCACTAAGTTTAAGCAATATTTGTGCATTTGTAAAACATGCTATCATTTGAATTCTATATCAAGCTGAAAAATACTTTGTATCGTTTATATTAAGAAATTAGCTCTTATATACTATTTATAAAATGTTATTATGCGTTAAGAAATATATTTAAGTAATAAAAGAGCATTAAACAATTACTTATACCTTAATAAAAGAAATAATTGTTGTAAATGTTACTACTGTATTATGTGTGTAGCATATACTGAAGTATATTTTGTTATTTGTTAATTGTAATGAAATTTCACAGTATTGAAACATATTCAAGTTTGGTATTAAAGTTCCTCTTGACATTTTTATATAAACATTGCTGCTGCTTCTTTCTACAATTTTTTACTCAATGTGTGTTATCTTACATATTGCAGTCTGATCGACATGTTTATAATTAAGTAAGATTCTTATTTTCTATATAAAATATCTTGGAAGATACGCTCACCAATGATGTGTTGATTATTATCGATAATCTAACATTTGAAATGAAAGATAAAATTGTACTCCCTTTTGTATACTTGTTCAAGTCAGGCACGAATAAGACGCCGCAATGTGGCTCGAGCACTGCGAGCCCAGCCTTTATGTATCGACAAATTATTTGGCAATGTTTCGATGTTTAAAATAGGCGGAGAGTTCTGTCATGTGCGCTGATTACTATACGCTAGCCACCGAGCATCATCGCTTTCGTGAGTCAAATAACGATATCCTACTTTTGCTTCTAATTCTTGTAAATCGCACCATGTTTGATAATCCTAGAAAAAAAGGATAGTGAAAAATTAATCTTGTATTATGAAACATTATTCATAATTTTGCAAATACTTACTTGAAGCCACGTATGTTGCAAACTCTTATCTACAGTATAACGTTTTCTTTGCTTAACTTGTAACAAATTATTAATTAAGTCAATTGCTGCAAAAAGAAAATGGTTTTTAGTATCATAGAATATTAAAAGGGTTTATTCCGAAATATTAAATTACACACCATCGGAAGATATCTCTTGCCAAGGAATAGGTGGATACATGAAGGCAGCATTTTGAATTTGTTCGTTAATGTCTTCTTCCTCGTTGAATGGGAATGTACCGCTTAAAGACACGTAAATAATCACACCGACGCTCCACATATCTAAAGATCGATTGTAACCTTTATTTCTTAAAACTTCGGGTGCTAAATATGCTGGAGTGCCGACAACACTTCTTCTAAAGCTTTTTTCTCCTATAATTCTTGCGAAACCAAAATCGCACAGTTTTACTTGTGTGAACTCACTGTCGCTGCTTAGCAAAACGTTTTCTGGCTTTAAGTCGCAATGTACTATATTCTTGCTATGCAAATGTTTCAACGCTACCAATATTTGCGTAATTAAGAATTTAGTTACTCTTTCGCTAAGACGGCCACGTTCCGAGCTCAGTATCATTTCTAACATGTCGCCTTTCAATTTTTCCATAACGACAAATATTCGTTCGGGAGTTTCAAACATTCGCTCTAAATTAACAACTCCGCTATGCGAAAGATTCTGCAAAATAGCAACTTCATTTTTGAGTTGTGCTTCTTGCTTCGTAGGAAAACGTAACTTATCGATAACTTTTATGGCAACTGCTCGACCGCTTTTACGATGAACACCTCCGTACACAGTACCAAACTGACCAGAGCCCAAAACTTCATCTGGAAAGATCTCGTATAATTGAGACATATCTGTAATATTTTCCTCTGGTTCCGTAGATTGTTCCTGATCTAAAATAATAATAAGATGAACGTAAAATTATTGTATGTGTACATAATAACAAATGAAAAAGTACATACTGCTTGATATAGTGGTTACAGGCATAAGAGCTTGTCTAATACTAGTTTCCCATGATCTAGCTATATGAGCTCCAATACCACTTTCTGGAGGAGAAACTTGACTGCAATTATCTCCATACGAAGTATCTTCTCCGACGTAATAATCAATATTGGCAGTTTTTAACTCAAAACAATGCATTGTGTCTAAAATATAGTTAGCATTCTAAATATTTTTAATACAAGGAGTGTTAACGTATTCATTATATACATACTCGAACGGGATGTCTTAGCAGTTTCGATTGATAATATTTCAACTAATGGAATTTCTTTGTAATACTTGGAACTACTTTCACTTTGAAACAACGTTATGGCTTTTGTATCGAGACGCCAATAGTGTTTCTTTCTCTGCAAATATCTAAATTTAGTTTTGCGTCTATTTTTAATGTAACTATTTTTATACGTATGCATATTAATTATTCACCATTGGATCACGATTTGTAAAATGTACCATCCAACCCTCCTTTAACACTTTCGAACCACGTCGTTTCGTATGTTTTACGCTTTGCACTATACGCATTAAAGGAATATTATTGCTTGGTGTGGAACTGCAACTATGAAAATGAAGTTTAGTAATAAATTTATATATCTAATAGTTGATTAAGATTATATAATTTACCTCGATGGTCTTGATTTTTGAAATTCGTCGTAAATAATATCATCATTGCTTGGAATTTGATCCTGTAAAAATAATCTAAATAAATATTATTAAAATATTTTTTAAATTAATAAATTATTAATAGTTATATAACACGACGATTTCTGTTTATTTAACATTTTCTATTATAAAAATATTTTTACAGTAT
The DNA here is from genome assembly GCF_026283585.1 of Hylaeus volcanicus. Taxonomy (NCBI): domain Eukaryota; kingdom Metazoa; phylum Arthropoda; class Insecta; order Hymenoptera; family Colletidae; genus Hylaeus; species Hylaeus volcanicus. Next base: position 1,686,416 of record NC_071977.1, on the reverse strand, counting down.
AATCCTCAGATGCCTTTGGTTCATCTCTTGTGAATGAGGAATGTTGAGGGGGTGATGGAGATTCGGCATCGCTATCACCGTCACCTTCTTCGTTTCTACCATCGCATTTACCTTCAGGTTCACTGCCAACACCGCTGTCTGGATATTCATTACCTATACAATCATTTTCATTAGAGAAATTATCATCTAATTAATACTAGATAATCAAATGTAAATAAACGGAACCTGTATTGTCGCGTGGATTTTCTCCTGTACAGTCTTTAGGTATTTTTTCAATACACTTCTTGTGTGCATTATACTGACAATCTTTGCACTGTAGGCCTTGTTTAAATAAACCTCTTAGTAACTTTTTACAGTGTCCGCATACAGTTGGTCTAGTATACGTGTGTACTACAAACGTATGCGGAATCTTTATACGTGCTGCAAGTTCTCGTTCAACCCATACAGGTCTTCCGCCTAGCGAAGGAGAGCGGGACTGTTTTGGAGCCATTATACTTGGTATTGTCTGAATATAGTAAATTGTTACATTAATACAAACGACCTAAGTAGATCGCAAATTACATATTATATAAAATCTTACCAAAGTACTATTATTTTGGCTCACATTCGGCGTATTATTTGTACTATGATTATCATCGCTAATGCTGGTCAAACTACTAGTAGATCCTTGACTCGGGGATCTGGGTACATTCAGCATTGCTGAACTACGCCTTCTCTGACTGACATCATGTGAGCAATTATTAGGAATCTTAATAACGCATCTTTTGTGATAATTCATTCCACAACCTGAAAAGTAAAATGTATCGAAATTATTGTGTCCATTAGACAATACCGCTTTAATTAACCGACACGATGGAATCATTATATTTTGTATTATATATGTACCTTCACATTTTAAACCTTGCCGAACAAGACCAAATAACATTTCTCCACAAAAATCGCAGAATGTTGGAACTTTATATGAATGAACTGTTAAAGCATGAGGACGAATGGGAACTTCTTCGTTTGGCACTTGTGCTAGAACAAATAACCACTTACATTATAAATGAATCCACTTATATAATATAATATAAACACAAAATTTACCAGTTAAGACAATTTCCACTAATGTTTCATCTACAACTTCAGTTGCATTAGTTATGAGTTGTAGAATATTAGTGGAATTATAATCATGTTTAAATAAAAGCAATCGTTCGAACAAATGATTTAAACCGTGCTCTGGACACTTGGCATTTATAAAGTCACAGGCAAATTCTTTGAGGACCTTAAGAGTTAACGTGCTGCTGTTAACTGTAACAGTGTCACGAGTCAAACCAAATTGAAATAAGAATGTTACTTCTGGTCCCTCCATGTTATCTGTATTATTATCTGCAATTCATAAATATATTGATAAATTAGTTCATTGAATTAATTTATTGGAAAATCAACATATTTATAATACGATTTCATTTTATAATAACAAAACAAAAATATCTCCAGTATTAAATAAATATTTATTGCAATTATTATAAATTCATTTCTCCCTTTAAATATATAATTATTATTAACAATGTAAGTCATGCATATGCCGACACATTTTCCTTTTATCCGAAGTTATTAACGCACAAGTCGAAATGCATAAAATTAGAGATTAGAAAATCATTAACGAATAATAAATTAATAATTTGTAATGACGAATATATTTGAAATTCAAGATGCACTCGACCATACGAATGTTCAGTACACAAAGGAAGAAAAAAAAAAAATAGAAGCACCTACGAAATAGTGCGATCGTTTCGTTTAAACGCAAATTCTATTACGTACATTCGAGTTAATCGGCGGAAGATGCTGTTATCAAGGTAGCTGCTTTTTTTCCGATCAAATTAATGTCGACAGAACATAATTAGCGTGATAACAGATCCCACAAGTGTCACCGAGTACCATCAAATCCATGCCTGACACACATTCGTTGATGACATTTTACAGTTATCTCCAGGTAACCGACCCACCTTCGAGTATACTTCTCTGTTGAATATTCTTGGGTATCGGAACGCGTACGTAGGCGTGGATTAAGTTAAGCAAATTAACGATTCACATTATCTCAAACATTCGATAACGGTTCTCTAAAAAATAATACATACCATACGAAAATTTTAAATAAATCAATGAATCTATTCTTTCATACACGTATTCTAAAAAAATCTAGTCCCATCCACATGTTACCATGGATTATTAAAAAGAGGATTGACATTTCGTTGAGAGATCGAAGGAAACTAACTGCATAGGGAGAAACAACGAAGAAAGCGGGAAGAATGATATTTGATGTTTATATTTATATTTAAATAAAATATTAAATTAATATCAATGTGTTACATGACTAACATAACTCAGAAGAAGCTACATGTATATAGATACTATAAGATACACGATAGACGATAAGATATTTATTAACTTAAATATTTTATTTATTGAATTAAAAACCATTGATTTAGTACAATAAAAATGTATATACGTATGCTATGTACACTTTTTTAAATATATATAATATATATATACTTATAAATATCTACAAAATAAATATATAAAATTTGTAAAATATTGAGGTTAAGTATGTATATATTTTGGGATTATCTGAAACAATAAACAGAACTATAGTATTTTTAAAAACAGGATCGTGTTACAAATATCGATTCGATGTCTTATTCTTTTATTTAAATTGAATTATATATATGTGATACATATACAAATTCTATTTAATATATAGGGACACGATAGGGTACGGTAAGATACGATAAAACACGATTGGATACGATTGGGCACGTGGAGTTGCATGGAACAATTTTAACTTACGTGAACATATTTATGGATTTTACTGCATATTTAAATTGAATACCAACTTATAAAAATGACTTACAAACTTATGATTAATTCGAAAAATCCTCCGACAGGTAGGTTACATTGTAACGATTATCATTTCGAAACTCAAATGATTACATTAAATTGTTTCGAGTGCAATTTTTAAAACAGATGTTGACCATTTTGTCGATTCAAGTTAAGAAAAAACAATAAAATCTTGCTTTTTTCAACTAAGTTTGATTCTACTTTGTTTCTTTATATCCACTTATATCTGTAACAATAAGTTATGTATTTAGTTGTAAAGTCTGATGTAATCTGAAATAAAATATCGTATTGATATGTGTAAAAGAAATTAGTTTAAATGTTTTTAATTCATACAGATGCATTAATAGTAGCAGAAGTAATTAAATCTCAAAATAAAGAAAAAATTGAGGTAGTCTGGTGCAACGATTGGAAAAGTGATGGAAATGTTCGATTAATGGATAGCCAGGGTAAAGTACTGGGTGAAAGAAGTAACGATGTTGGTCGTTACTTTGCTAGAACTACCCATACAGATCTTTATGGTAAGTCTACATATATTTGATTCTTTTGTTTTACATATACAAATTTATCATTTGTTTCTATTGTATATATAATTTAGGTGGTATCAATCCTCGTGAAAGAACTGAAGTTGATCATTGGTTGTCCTTTGCAATTGGATGTTCTGAGTCTCTTTCTTTAAAAGAGAATGCATTGCAATATTTGGATAATGCATTGATGACAACCACTTGGTTGGTCTCCAAAAAATTAACATTAGCTGATATTCATGTATTTTGTATTCTTTTAAACAAACAGTTTTTGGCAAAGTTTGAAAAGCAATTTGCCAACATAACTAGATGGTATAAACAGATCCTTTCATTGTCTGTTGTTGAAGAGGTTTTGTCTTCGATTAAAAAGAATGCTATAATGTCTGCTCCAAGTGATGTGAAGTCTGAAAAAACTAATGGTAAGCAGGGACAAACTGGACAAAGAAAACAAGAAGGAAAATTCATTGATTTACCTGGAGCAGAAATGGGTAAAGTTGTAGTACGTTTTCCTCCTGAAGCAAGTGGGTATCTCCATATTGGTCATGCCAAGGCTGCTTTGTTAAATCAGTATTATGCAGAAGCATTTAAAGGGCAACTTATTATGAGATTCGATGATACAAATCCTGCAAAAGAGAATGTAGAATTTGAGAAAGCTATTCTAGAAGACTTAGAATTACTGCAAATTAAGCCAGATCGATTTACACATTCGTCTGATTACTTTGATTTAATGCTGCAGTACTGTACTAAATTAATAAAAGAGGGAATGGCATATGTTGACGATACTAATCCTCAATTAATGAAGGAACAACGCGATCAAAAATTAATGTCGTCAAATAGAAATAATTCTATTGAGAAAAATCTTGAGAAATGGAACGAAATGCAGCAGGGTACGCCTAAAGGTCAAGAATGTTGCGTTAGAGCAAAAATTGACTACGAATCGGCAAACGGATGTTTACGAGATCCAACAATTTATCGATGTAAACCAGAACCGCATCCTCGAACGGGAACAAAATACAAGGTGTATCCAACATATGACTTTGCTTGTCCTATTGTTGATGCTATCGAAAATGTTACGCATACATTACGTACAACAGAATATCACGACAGAGATGCTCAATTCTATTGGTTTGTCGATGCCCTGGGATTGAGGCGCCCATATATATGGGAATACTCACGCTTGAACATGACTAACACAGTTTTGTCTAAAAGAAAATTAACTTGGTTCGTTGATAGCGGCTTAGTCGATGGGTGGGACGATCCACGTTTCCCAACAGTGAGAGGTATTTTGAGGAGAGGAATGACTGTTGAGGGATTAAAGCAATTTATTATTGCGCAAGGTAGTTCGCGATCTGTCGTTTTTATGGAGTGGGATAAAATATGGGCATTTAATAAAAAAGTGATCGATCCCATTGCGACTAGGTATACCGCTATGGATTATGATAAACTCGTACCGGTACACATAGACAATGTGAAGGAAGACTGGTTAACTGTACAAAATCATCCAAAAGATCCATCAAAAGGTACTAAACAAGTGTTAACAAGTTCACTGTTGTACATAGAAAGAGATGATGCAGATATGCTAGTCGAAAATCAAAACACAACTTTCATTAATTGGGGCAACATATTAATAAATAAAATTGAAAAAGAAAATGGCGTTGTTAAGAAAATATTAGCGCAATTAAATTTAGAGAACAAGGATTACAAAAATACATTGAAAATTACATGGTTAGCGATATCTTCCGATGAGACTGCTGATGTTAAAAAAGTTAATTCGGTTCCATGTTATGCTGTTTACTTTGATCATATTATAAGTAAACCAGTTTTGGGAAAGGATGACGACTTCAAAAATTTTGTTGCAAAAGATACAAGAAGGGAGGTGCAAATGCTTGGAGAAGAGGAATTGAAACGCGTAAAGAAGGGAGAAATAATTCAATTACAAAGAAAAGGATTCTTTCGATGCGATGTCCCTTACGCGGCAGCTAGTCCGTTTTCTTCCAGAGAACAACCCTTAGTTCTATTTCATATACCGGATGGACATACTCCTAATGCTGTAAAAACTGCATCTATTACTGTACCAACAACTTCCACAAAAGAATCCTCTCAAAAAAATGGCGCAACACAAGACGCGAATGTAATCAATGAAAGTATTGTTGCCCAAGGTGAGAAAGTTCGTAATCTAAAATCCCAAAAAGCAGATAAAGCTGCAATTGATACAGAAGTAAAAATCCTTCTAAGTTTAAAGGCTGATTATAAAAAATGTACTGGAAAAGAATGGACACTAAGAATGACTCCAAATAAATCATTGCAAACGACACCTGTTAACTCTGATAAAAACAAATTATTCAAAGACATTATACAGCAAGAAAATGAAATTAAAGAATTACAGCTAAAGATAAACCAGGAAATGCAACGTCTTTCAAAATTAAAGACCGAGTATAAAAATAAAACGGGTACTGATTGGGCAGAAATAGAAAAGAAAAGTGTATCTACAGAATCGAGTGTTAACAAATTACTTAATGAAATTCAAAAACAAGGTGATAGAGTAAGACAATTAAAATCCTCAAAAGCAGAGAAAAGTATCGTCGATGATGAAGTAAAGAAACTTCTTGCTCTGAAGTCAGATTACAAATCTATGACTGGTCAAGACTGGAATCCATCTAGCGCTACTATGTTAACAACATGCGATAAAGTAACAGCTGTTACAACAAATAAAACATCAATTGATGGCGAACAAATATCTAAGGAAATAGAAAAACAAGGGGACAAAGTAAGGCAATTGAAAGCGTCGAAAGCACAAAAAGATATAATTGATCAAGAAGTAAAGTTACTTTTAAAATTGAAGGCTGATTACAAAGCTGCAACTGGCGAAGCGTGGAAGCCGTGTGCTACTCCGCCAACTAATGCGAAAAATAAGGAAGAAAATAATATTGATCAACTCTCTGATAACATACAGAGTCAGGGAAATAAAGTAAGACAACTGAAAGATTCTAAATCAGACAAAAGTCTTATTGATCAAGAGGTAAAAATTCTTTTAGATCTGAAAAATAATTATAAACAGTTAACTGGACAAGAATGGAAACCACAAAAGTCTGATGTGTCATCTAAGAAGAAGAAAAAGGAAGATACTTCTAAAACTGAAAAACAGAAGAATGTTTTAAACAAAGAAATAGTTAAAGCTGAAGGTATGAAAGATCCGGATGCTGGAAAAACTGGAACAAGATTAGGAATGGAAGTAAAGAAAGAAGAAAATTTCTTTGAGTGGTATTCTCAAATTATTACTAAAAGCGGTATGATCGAGTACTACGATGTATCAGGCTGTTACATTCTTCGTCCGTGGAGTTTTACCATTTGGAAAGTAATAAAGGGATTTATCGATACGGAAATAGAGAAATTAGGCGTCCAAGAATGCTACTTTCCTATTTTCGTTACACGAACAGTATTAGAGAAAGAAAAAGCACATATAGCAGATTTTGCACCTGAAGTTGCGTGGGTCACGAAATGTGGAGAATCAGATTTAGCAGAGCCTATTGCTATAAGACCAACATCAGAAACTGTAATGTATCCAGCTTATGCCAAATGGTTAAGGTCTGATACCGAGCTACCCCTAAAACTTAATCAGTGGAACAATGTAGTGGTAGGTATTAAATGAAATCTATCGAAGAAGATATTGACATTTCGTTAAAAAGTCAATATAATGAAATATATTCACTCTATTTTATTACAGAGATGGGAATTCAAAGACCCTAAACCTTTCTTACGTACGAGAGAATTTTTATGGCAGGAAGGACATACAGCTTTTGCCACTAAAGCTGAGGCGGATGAAGAAGTTATGATTATTTTAAATATGTACGCGCAAGTGTACGAAGACCTATTAGCAGTTCCTGTTGTTAAAGGCCGTAAAACTGAAAAAGAGAAGTTTGCCGGTGGTGACTATACTACGACCATAGAAGCTTTTATCTCAACGAGCGGTCGCGCGATACAGGGAGCAACGAGTCACCACCTCGGACAAAATTTCTCTAAAATGTTTAATATCCAAATAGAAGGCGCTACAGATGGAGATGAGAAAACATTTGTTTATCAAAATTCATGGGGATTAACGACTCGAACGATTGGAGTCATGATAATGGTATGTAGTCCTTTATCTTAATATAATATTTGTGCATAAAGAAACTTAACATTTTATTTATAGATTCATGGAGATGATAAAGGTTTAGTATTACCACCAAAAGTAGCTTGTATTCAAGCTGTCATAATACCCTGTGGAATCACGGCAAATACAACACCTCAACAAAGAGAATTATTATTTAACGAATGTAACAAATTACTAGATGAACTATCAAAAGATAAGACGCTCAGAGTAAAAGCTGATTATCGTAACAATCGTACCCCTGGTTGGAAATTTAATCACTGGGAATTGAAAGGTGTACCTGTAAGAATCGAATTAGGTCCAAAGGACCTGGAAAAGAATCAAGTTACATTTGTACGCAGAGATACTTCGGAAAGAGTAGTTGCAAATAGATTGAAAGTGCTTACCGCATTACATGAATTATTGACTGATATCCAATCAACCCTACTGGCTAAGTAAGTACATTGTAGCAAAGTTTTATATACAATCATTATTAATAATAATTTGATTCATTATTATAAAGTGGTTAACATTCTTTTTAACAGAGCAAGAAAAGATTTAAACGATCATATCAAACGCGTAGATACTTGGATTGACTTTTGTTCTGAACTTAATAAAAAGAACATATTGTTATCGCCGTTTTGTGGAGAAATGTCTTGTGAAGATAATATTAAAGCTGACAGTGCACGGTACATATTAAAGCAGGTTTTTATATTAATAATACATGTTTATATATATGTATATATTTGTAGGGATGATATAGGAGAGGAACCTGGAACACTATCAATGGGTGCAAAAAGTCTTTGCATACCATTTCAACAACCATCCTCATCAATACCTCTTGATAAACAAAAATGCATCCATCCCAGCTGCCAGAACAAACCGAAATTTTATACTCTTTTTGGTCGTAGCTACTAAAATCGTTTTACGACAAGACTTCGAAATAATTAACGCAATAAAAATTACTTCGAAGTGCCACGTTTGTAGTATATAATTTCAGTGAAACATTTCCTATATTTTTTAACCTAAAATTAATGGTATATAAAGTTTGTTTTAGTTTTGTTTTTTGAGGTTATGTATTTATTTGTATTTTTTCAACGCTGATCGAATAAGAATATGTTCCTTTATAAAAATTTACATTAAAAGTGGTAGTGTTTCTTTTAATTCGTTGTAAAATATTTAGACAAATTTCAGCACTACACTGCCTAACTTAACACGTCATATAAGAATCTTAAAACTACTTTAAACATCTACACTTATATTTATTTTTTATCTTAAATAAATATGTAAACGTTTAATTAAAAAATGTACACCATATTTAAAATATTAAGAATTAATATTTATATTATGTTTCAATACTATTAATTACATTAGAAATATAAAGGAGAATTTTATAAATTATATACATTAATATGTTCACTGCTACTTTTTAACATTTAGCTCTTTCATATGAAGCAAGTAAGATACCACGTAACGTGTGAAAATACTGATGTGGTTTATGGCCCTTGCAGTGACAAGTCTAAACCGTATTGAAATGGTAAGTGTTAGATTTAGGCAAGAATCAAGTTCTCAAAAAGATTAGGTACATTATGTATATGACAACAAAAGCTGTCCTGTTTGCCTTAGCAGCGAATGTTTTGAAAGTTTAAATTAAATATTTATTTAATGAATATACATGTACAATCTCTTCTATTTACTGTTAAAAAGCACGATAAATAATTATAGCACTTTCTAAAATGGCAATATCAATTTACTGTGTTATACAATTTTACAAGATCGATAAAAGGTTATAATATTACAATTTTTATAATAAGTAAAGTAAGTACCAGTAATAGTAAGTACAAAAATGATATCTGTACCAACATTGTGAACGAATCTGTTTAATAACTTGTTTAAACTAATACTTTCAGAAGTTTTAAAATATATTTATTCTATATATATAATATATATATATATATTTACGTTATGTTATCTATTGAAAATACATTGTTTTTCAAAATGATTAATAGTACGCTGCAAATCACGTTTTTGATTATTACGTAGAGAACTTTTAATATATCTTGGTTCTTGCGCTAAATTTTCTGTACCTATTACGTCTTCAGTTTTTTTATTATCTTCATTTATTTGATTTTTCAATTCTGCTACTTTATTTTTAGGTAAGGTTATATGTTTGGTTGATATATTAATTGTTTCTGTTGTATCAGTCCGTTCCTTTAAAAAGTCTAATTTTTCGAAACATCGTTCGTCATCCTTCTTTTTGTATATAAAGAACAAATCTGGGTTATTATCGATAAAGTTTTCTATCTTTTTTAAATCGATACTTATTTTGAAACATGTTTCAATCATACTTTTCGTCTTATTCTCCGTTTTCGAATTTACACGATCCTCGAAATATAATGCCTGATGAACTAATTTTGTCGACTCAAAAGAATCATTTCTTATACCTATTTTGACGTTACGCTTCTCGCCTATACTACTTGTTACGTGATCAGAGTTTAAACTTTGAATATTTTGCATATCACTAATATTTCTAAAATGTTTCTCATTAGAATGTACAGTCGCATATGGTGTTGCATTAATACGTTCTTCTACATCGAACGTATTCTCTGCATTGTTAACTATATTAATGTTATTAACTAAATTTTCTCGGTTGCGCCAGTTATCTTCCTCGATTATTTTGGACGTGTTGTGTACAAAATGCGTCGAATTTTCATCTTCACTGTGATTATTACTATTCGTAGAAACAGTTAAATTATTAGCAACTGCAGTTGTACTCGTAACTGAATTATCTGTTATACTTTTACAAGGTATCGTTATTATTGGATCCAGGTTCTCCTTTGCATCGTCGCGAAAACTTTCAGATTGATCGTTAATAAACACATTATACTTAGTCTTATCTTTGTTATAAGTAGATGAAATACTGTGGAAAACATTTCCAGATCTGAAATTTGAAGATGTTTCACTTTGCATTTTAAGAACTTTCTGCTGGACAGCCTTCCGTGAAGATGCGTCAAGTTTCATGTTTCTTTTCGTGTTAGTTGCACTTTCCATATTAATATTTACAGAAAATTTATCGTATAAGGTCATCTGCATAACAAATGTAAATCATATATGTGTAATCATACATCTGGTAAAATATTTTTAATTCATGATGATGATAATTATATATTTTATGAAAATATAATGCTACCTGTAAATTATTCGGATTATATACACGAAACTTAAGGTCACGTAAACGTATGTATTCTGGTATCAATCGATTGTTATTACATTCGGTTTTTCCATTTCTTCTTTCGTGGGTAAGATTGCTGGACATGGCATTTGGTGTCCTATGCATTGAAATGGTTGCCCTACAATTCATAGAAATTGTTTACATATTTTCGTCGTATAATTAAAGTTTTTAAATCACTTACCCAATATTTTATCCACATGAAGAATAAGAAAAAAACATACAAATTGATATAAGAAAATCGTACATGTTCAGATGCGATTAAAGATGATTTATAATACTCACATCTCAGTATCGTTTTGTGATTTCCATTTATCTGAGTCACCTGACTTGTCTGATGGTGAGAGGATGCGATCCAATTTGATAAATTCTTCTGTAGGATCAATCCTTGTAGCATTTGCGTACTTCTGATATCTTGATTTAGCAGCAGGTCTGGTGCCTGCATCCCCGTCACACTGTTAGAATTCCAAGTTATACATTCAAAAGAAGGTACGGGGAAATGGATACGGCTAGCATAAACAAGCATAGTTTATTAATAAACATTTCAATTAAAGATATAGGATCTCCTTAGTATAATGAGTTATATAAATGCAATATTTGGCCTAACAAGTGAAATAAAACTTATTATTCTTATTGACTAGAATTGATTACAAAAAATGTTGTGTTTTTAAGTCAAACATTGCATTTTTATTGTCTATTATACTGAAGAGCACCTAAATAAAAGATGCTTGTTTATGCTGTATATATTTACGTCTGTTTTCTTAATTTTACAAACAAAACATATTGTTTATTAAATGAATATAATGATACAATATCCCCGTACCCTACTTTTCAACAGAATTAATCCTTAAACTGCAGTGCAAAACAGCTTTGTGTATGTTAGGTCATTCCATAATTAATTTAGCTTCTGTTTTATTTGTATTCAAGGTTTTCTTATCAGCACTTTTTTGATCTTTTATCTTTTATCCGAATAACTTTGAAGATTTTAAAGATTGTTTAATATTTAATTCTTAAATCAATTACATATGGAATAACTTAATAATACTACTTAATTAAAATATACGAAAGTAAAAAAAAACTTTGCTATATAAAATGGTGTACTTCAAAAGATCATACAGTTTAAGGATTAACGATTTCAGATTTTATTTTATTCTATTATTCACATTTATATCAAATGTATTGCACAGGGTACAGAGCAAGATTATTAAAATTTAACACTTCTATACCTTTCCGTGCATATGAATTATTGAATATATTTTATATTAATATCAATTCATTCATTTTTAATATAGAGCATATTACTTACATTTGTCGTGTATCCTTCATTTGCGACGTTTTTGTCTTCTTCCTTATATTCTGATGCATCACTTACATCATATAATATGCACTTGTCCACAACAGAACATTCTGCATTAGATGTCTGTTTATTTAATGCATGATTGTTTGTAACACAAGTGTGTTTGACTTGAATGTGCAATTGATCGATGCTTTTAATATTAGGTATATTTGCAGAAGTATCATACATATTATTATTAATTTGTACACAATTTTTAGCAAATGTTGAAGTTGAAACATTATTTACAGGTGTAATAGATCTATTGGCAGTTTCGAGATTTCTAAATGAATCTGATTGTTGCTCTAGTTCGTGTGTATTGAGGTTTCTTGTTCTTTTAGATTTATCTTCAAGTGTAGTTGTTGAATCGAAAGTGTCGTCAAATTTTCTTTTTAAATTTGACATTGAACAACTACTTGGAGAAAGCAAAGACTGAAATACTGGTGTACTACTTAATAATTCATTACTATAGTGTGATTTTAAGCACTCAACATTGTTTTCTTTCTGTTCTTCAACTGTACATGGCACCTTTTCAAATTCTTCAGGTGTCAAAGAAATTACATTTGTAATTTTTATGTCAGGAAAGATGTCAACACATTTGTATTCACTTTCTTTGTTCGGATGTATCGTCTCTTTTAAGCTATCAGATATAACCTCATTTTGTAAACTGTTTTCGTTTGAAAGAACGGATCTAGTAACATTTGAGTTACTTCTTAAAAAATTATTATTAAAACTCTGTCTCGTATCATTTATGTGTATTAATTTCCCTATTGTTTGTAGATTATAATTACGTATCGTATTCATTTCTGGAATTTCATTTCTGGATTGAGATAAATTTTTTGTTTCAGTTTCGTTAACATTAAGGGTAACTGGTGTATTTTTTAATGAACTATTATCAATGACCTGTAAAAAACGTGTGAGCATTTTTACGAATAAATAAATACATAATACGAATGGTATATTCTGTATATCTAATGTAACAGTTATGTGAACTTTAATGTATTTATATATCTACCTCTACAACGTCGTCATCGCTATCAAGCATAATTACATTATCACTCGATGGAGCTGATAATGCTTCCGTTATTTCCTCTTCTAATAACACATCAAATTTCATCTTAGCATTTTCGTTAGTACTAGTTGATTCCTCTACATGTGTCGAGTCCAAGATTCCTATACTAGTTCCTTCCTTACAACTATTGCTTAATTGCATTCTGATCGACATTAAAAATACATTTTTGTTAGCATAAAAGAATTTAGTATATTACACAATAAAGTGTAATAGCTGTTAACTCATTAATACTAACATTTGCATTTCTCTAGCTGCTTTAAGTTGTTGTTTTATTTTAAATGTCCGTGGACCAGGACGTTGTTTAACAGTAGATGTATGTATTGTAGAAGTAGAAATTGACACATTTGATATAAATGGCGGAGGTGATTCTTTTCCAACAGAAATGTCACTGTCGCTATCTTCTGAGTCAGTGTTAATCCTAATTAAATAATTTCCTATTATTTTAATAGTTAAATACGTAAAATTAATAAACAGATCAAAAGAATCAATACATACTGTTGTAACATACTTCTAGTTGTGTTTGAATTTGTAGTTTCTGTAGATTTACCTGTATAGAAGAAAAAGAAAGAAAATATAACAACAGCGACTTTATTTCTAGTTAAGTATATTGGTAAGTTCACTTGTTAAAAAAAGGAATATTCATCTATAGCTTACTTAGTATAGAGATACATTCTGAACAGTCCCAAACAGGATTAGCCCATTTAAGTTGCCCACAAGCCATGTGAATTCCTTGAGAACCACAGGTTCGACAAAGTGCCAGTTCCCATTTCCTGTTAAAATATATTTTCACAGAAAAGAAATACGAAGCTGTTTATCCAATTGTATAAAATGTAAACAGAGCACATTTTCACTTACGCATTAAAACTTGTATATTTTCTACCTTTAGGACAAAGACATATAGGAGCATCACATTGATCATGTCTATGTAAAAGTTCGTGAAATGCATTTGGCTCAAGTTCCCAAGAAGCATCTCTGAAAACAAAGTATCTTATTAATTATTACCTATGACTCGATATTTAGTATAAATTATACATTTATTTTTCACTTACTGACTAGGAATAAAAATACCAAACTCTAACATTGCTTCTTGAAATGTTTTCTTATCATTGCATAAAGGGCATTTAAAAAAATAACCAGCACTTACAGCAAGTTGCTAAAATACAAAATTTTTTTTTAATTTTAAATCACCTTTATATGTTTCAAAAAATAAAGTAATGTACAATATATCATCTTACTTGAACACATTTTCTATGAAACCAGGCATTTTTTTTACAACAAGGAGCCCATATTGTATTAATTATATCGCTAGAATTCACACTGTCATAACAAATATAACAATTTACTTCATTGGTTTTTGCTAATTCGTTTGTTACTTGAGGATCTATTTTCTGTTTTGGTCTATGATATTTACAAAATGACCTGGAAGATCATAATCCATACTAATATTTCCATTTCTTAATAACATTTAAATTTTAAACAAAATATGAATCACAAGTTATATACCTAAATTCACCAAAAAACTGGTTTAAGGTCCCAGCCCTTAATCCACAAGGATAATGAAATATTCGTTTACATTTAGTATTACAACACCCCAAAGTGGCACCATTTCTCTTACAATACGTGCATACCTTAAAAAAATAAAAAATTTTAATTTCTTTTCTGAAACCTTTCACTTGTATTTACATAAGTATAATTACCAATCTTTTTCCTCTACGTAATTCTTTTTGTATATCAAATGCTAAAAAGCCCAAAATGCCCTCACTATCAGTTCCTTTTTGTTCCATGTTTGATGATAAAAGCTATAAATTTAAAATAATATAGATTTAAAATACTTGCATGCATATTATATTACATAGTTAAAATTTATATTTAATTGTGTAATGAATTATATACCAAGCAATAATAATGGGTGACAATATCACCATGTTTGTAGATCTTTCCGAATTCTAGTTCATTATCCTCTGATAGTCCACAGAAACAGCATTGTTTACTGTCAGGTGACTTATTACGCTTCGACATTGTATCCACTAAAGAATCCATCAAGCCATCAAATAATGAATTGACAATAACCCATTGAAAACAAACACTTAAGATTAATTAAATAAATCCAATACATGTACAAAACATAGTACATAGTATATAACATTATATCTCAGGAATAACCTGTACATCATTAACTGATAAGAGGAAAAATAATACGTACAAATTTTGTAAATGTTCTTCCGTAACGTCACAACAGATTTAAGCTAATTCTATATACCAAGCTAAGTCTATCAATTTTTCTAATTTATAAATGCATATTCAATCAAATTTGGATCGCAATGAACATATTAATATTGCAATTTGCAGAATATCAGCGAAACGAATAGTCATAATGATTGTGATAAAATGCAGCATTTAACGTAATTCCAAAAATATTTGTCTATTAATAAAGCAGATAGTAAATCTACACAGAAATGATAAATGTTTGAATTCCAATCGGTTATTGTTTAACGACGGAATCACTTAATTATCATTTAATAAAGCTATTTTCAAAATAGCACTGCGCGGGAAAGGTATACATTAGAGATGATACTGGATTTAATTTCTAACAAAGGTATACGTATTTTAATGATGATACTAAGTTTTTAACGACATGGTTATCGAATCCGATGAATAGAACTTCTTTCAATTTCAACGAAAAAGCGTGATCAAAGCTAATCGAAGGCTCTTCTCTTACGGGAAATCATAAACTACTTAATATACTTAAAGATAGCACGATTGAAACAGAATGAATCTGCGACTACAGAGATCCTATCATTAGAGTCATGAAGTAACGTTAAGGTTAGGATCCGCCATTTTCCAGCTAATGCCACGAAATTTAATTCGAAAATTCGATACATTAAATATCTATACTACAATTTATTTTTCTAGCATATAAAAATAATTTTCGCTATAATTATAAAAATTAAAGTGTATACAATTTAGCAAACCAAAATAAACATTACTATATTGTATTCCTTCCTTCTATATCACCATCACAGATAATATTGTTTAAATAAGGTATTTGTATAAGATCTCTTCGAGCTTGAGATAAACGATATAATACTGGGCAATTCAATGATTCACATTTTACATTTTCCAAGTAACCGGTACAAGACTGACAAATCTAGAAAAAAATTATGCGAATGGTTAAAAGTGTTTATATAGAAAGTGAAATATAGAAATTATATATTTACAGCAGTAAGTTCGGAATGAGCGCGTTCCAACCATCGTATCTTTTCGTGTAGAATAGTTACTGTTTGACTTGAATGTACCATGCAATTCGCGCAAATGTCCTTCTGCGTTTTATCTCCGCAAGAGGCACATGTAACAGAACTGAAAAACTGTCGAATAGTTAACTTTTGATTGTCTGTAAACAAATTAACTGCTTTATCGGATATTTGCCGATGAGACATTTCTTTATACCTGAAAATGTAATGTAGGATCAGTATTTAGAATAATATGTAATGTAATGTAAAAGTAGAATATTCTATATCTATTATACCATGTATTAACATCGACTCCAATTAGATTTAAACATCGATTAAGAGGTGGTATAATAACTTTAGTTATATAATAGACAGAATTTGGATTTAAACCCTCATCTACAATCACTTCCATTGGAGTTCGCACACAATGAATAAGTGGTTGATTTGGAGCACCAGCTACTATAACGTATCGTACTCTTTCACCGGTGCGAGGTATAGCTCGAGGATCTTTTCGTATTAATCTTCGCGTTAGTTCTAATGCAGGCACGCAAGCATTCGTTTTATAACCACGTAAACCACGAAATTCCTTTGCAAATGTTAAGTCTTCAATTGATATTTTCCTGCATAAAATTTTATCAAATTGCCTAGTAACGTATAGCTTCAGTAAAGAGAGGTCTTTAGTGTCAAACAAAATCTTCAATGACTTTTCCAGTATTTTAGCTACAGCTGGACAACCATCTCTACGGACAGTTTCAATACCCTTAGCTAAATATTTGGGTTCTGTTTGCTCAGGAAATTCGTACATGTAACCGCAATATCTTTTTTTAGTTTGTAATATTGCTGGCTGTAAAATTTTTTCAAATTTAAGTTTTACAGGGGGAGGATTGGCTGCGGTAACGGTATCGGCAATTTCTGCTCCAATAATAAATGCATCTTTTCTTGATTTTCCAGGCAGAAGAATAAATAATGAATCTGTATCTCCATAAACGACTTGTGCTCCCCATTTTGGTGTAGATTCTACGATTTTAATTGCTCGTTCTAATGTTTCTCTACCTTTACTAACAACGCTATCTCCAATCTAAAATATTATTAGAAATATAATTAATTCAGTTACATATTTATGAAATATATTAATCGTGTATATTGTACATACTTCGATACAAGGCATTCTTCCGCTAAAATTAGCAGCTGTATAACCATAAGTAACATTTGCAATTAATTTGAGACCTAGCTGTTGCGAATAAAGAATACGCTGCAATACAGAATTTTCATTTCCATGAATTTTCATGGATTCTTTCACCATTAATCGTGTATTTAAAATTTCTGTGAGCATACGCGGCAATATTCCGAGTCGTATTTCTGGTTTTACGAAGGCTACCCCACAAGGTGAGAAATTTATTTTTCCTTGTAACTTTTGAGCAGTGCTTTTTTTCACTCTTAACGTAGTCGCACCAAACTCGAATGGTTCGTGATGTCCAATATGCTCTACACGACCTAAGCATGTAGAAAAGCAATAATTATAAGCAATAATAATGCTTGGATACAAGCTTTGAAAATCAAGAACTATCAGTGGATCAGTATAAAATACAGATTCTGGTTCCATGATAAGTGGTAGAGATCCGGGTGCTCGCATATTTGCTCGTTGTTGTATAGATGGTGAAACAGGAATGTAATTCAAAGGTTTCGCGAGCCTTAGCATCATTGATTCAACTCGAAATTGAGAACCTCGTGAGAAAACTTCGTAAAACTGAATTCCAAAAAGTCGTGCATGTTCGCATGTTCGTCCAATAATATCACGATGTATCAATATTCTCAGTGTGCCAATAACTCTTGTAATATAATGTGTAATAACTCTCCACCATATTGATATATTTCTATGCTTCCACCACTCTGTTAAAGTTTGGAAGGGAGGACATGAAATTCTTTCTCGTAAAACATTATACATAATATTTTCAAATGTGTAGTCCAATAATGGTATTTCATGTCGCATTATTCTCCAAACATCAAGAATAATTCGACCTGGTATTTTTGTATCAGTTAAATTGTCTTTGTCTGATGTTTTTCCTTTATAGGTAGGAGCGACATTTGCAATTCTCGAAATTTGCCATATGAAATTATTGAAGCCGATACAAGATGCTCTCTGCAGAATGTAACCCCATGAAAGAGATTCTATTTCCCAACCAACTAAAATATCTGGGTCACAATATCTAATTAATGTTATCAGACTATTTAATAAATCCTCTTCACTTGCGACGTACGATGTAGGACATGTAGTACTAGTCGAATAAATACTTTTTACTTTTGAATTAGGTATAGAACAATTCACAACAACAGCACCTGAAACAACATTATTCTTACCGTTAGTCGCGAATTTTTTATAAAAACTCATGAAGGATGATACTTTAACATTTACCATGTTTTATTTGTTCAGTATGTGTGGATAATGGAGTATCATTGTGAATAGCATAAAATATTGCTCCGATTGAATCATGTTCTGGATCAGGTAGAAGTTTCCCACGTGTGACAACATGTATTTCCACAGATAATAGCGTCAGATATTGATGCTGTAATAATTTAAATATGACATTTTATGAATATTAATAATTAGCAGTATTATATAAGGTCTCATTTTCGAAGTTAATATTTACAACAGTAAGGCCTTTGGCATTTTGAAAATTTTCATCTCCGACATTACCACTATGTCCTTTGATAGTATATTCAATCTGCCCATATGAAATTCCTAAATGTTGCTGTGTGTCATTATTTTTAAATAACAATGGATTTTCAAGCATTTTCTCTAAAGAAGGATTGAGAGTATCGTTAGATCCATCTGAATATTTTGAACTGTTACAATTTTGCGACTCTGCTTTTGTATCTTTATTATTAGTGAACTTTTTATTGATTGAATTATGTTTTTCAATATCAACACACTCTATCAACTTTTTATCACAATTTGAATTTGATGAATTTGTCTCTGTCTCCTTGGTATCTTTTACATCAGAATTATTTCTTATTTCATTCTCTTTATTATTTCTTTCTAATAAATATTTTTTTGCTCGTAACCAAGTTCTAACGTGTTTCGGTGTCGGTGGATGAAAAAGCGGTAGTATTATTATCGAATTATATCCTGCAAGAACTCTTTTTATATCGCGAGACTTTATATTTGCTCCAGAAGGATAAAATTCGTTTATTTTCATTCTACGCCAAAGCTTAATACCCGTAATTCCGAACAAGTTGGATTTAAATGAAATCAAATCGTTAATGCTGGTGTTTTTATTTGAACTTTCTTTTTGTTTCACAAGGTCAACTTTATTGCTAAAGAATGGTCCACTTGATTTACATTCTGAAATATCATATGTCTTCATAGTGTTTATAACTCTTTCTCTACTTGGTGGATTATATTTAGTAGTGATACTGATTATTTTATCTTTTGTAATTCCACTTCTAATTTCTACTGATACAGAATTTGGATTGTCTAATTGTGATTTCAATTTTTCGTTAAGATATTGCGTATATGTTATATTACAAATATCGTTTTCATTTTCAAAAGGAATTTCAATTTTTCTTTCTTCATTCTCTGACGAATGTTCAGAATGGCATTCATCAATATTAATCGTTGTACAATCAATTTTCTTCTCATTAGTATCCCAAAAGCTTAATCGTTTACGAACCTCTTTATTATTTTTAGTATTATTACATTCTTCTTTCTCTGAATCAAGAGATTCAGATTGATTGCTAATACTTACACATTGATTGTGCTTAGAGCTTACTGAGATGGAACTCAGACCACAAACTTTATTGTGAAGTAAATCCATTCTCAATTTATTACTATTTCGCTTTGGAGTTGTACAAGTTGATTTTGAACTCGAAGGTTCATCTATAGATGAATTTTTTTCTAAATTTCTCTTTGCTTTTGGAGATAATATTTTTATACTGAGAGGAGAATATTTTCCTAATAAAGAATGATTTTGTATGCTTCGTATTTTAGTTGGAGTATAATGCAATTCATTTTCTAATAAATTTGAACAAATATTCCGGCGTTTACGAGGAGAACCAAAATCAGAATTTTCAAGCTCCATTCTCCGTTTTTTTAACGAAGAATGAACATTTGCTTCTTTTTTAGATTTTGTGCTTGATTTGTAAACACAAATGCGTTTCTCTTGTCTATCAATGGTAATGTCTTGATCTAACTCAGATTCGCTAGAGCTATCAGTTGCATTACCATCAAGTGCTGGTATGCTTAATTCGATCGTACGATCGTTGATTTTAAAATGTGATTTATCAAGATTAATTTGATTAGTAGACTTGTTTAAATTTGCATAATCAATTAATGATAATGCATGCACTACCTCATCTACATCATAAACATCTAAATCTTGGTGATCTAATTTACTTAAAATTCGCCATAATTTGTTGTTCATGTTTGATACTTCATTGAAATTTAATTGAAACGTTAGTGTCTTTTTTGGCAAAAGGTCACTATATCTTTGAATTTTGTTTGTATCTTTTGATTTTGTTTCTAATTTTTTACGTGTTTTCTTCCATTTTTCTACTTTATTAACAGCAGGCTTCTTTGATAAATGGTTTTCATCTTTTAAAAATAGATCATTCAAACCATCATACTGTGGAAAACTCGATAAAGATATATCTTCAATATTATTCTCAAGTATGCCTGCTGTATCTTTGTTAATTTCTTCTTCTTTATTTCCAATTTCAGGTACATATGATTCAGTAGAGGGTTTAGTATCTGAATTCCATGAACTAAGGCTATCTAAATCAAAACTTGTAATATTTAGATTTTCAACTTCATCATCTTCATCATCCTCATTATCTTCTTTGATTTGATTACTCAATATAGAATACTGAGAACCTAGCATACTGTCATCATCTACAATTTTATCCTCTTCATTTGGTCCTGCTAAATTAGCTAGTATTTCCACTAAATGGATATCTCCTGTATCTAAAATACTGGTCTCCAAGCTCCAATCAAGAAGTGAAGTCTGTTTTGATATATTAGGCTTTTCAAAGCCTAACAGTTGATTGTTCAAGTCTATTTCATCTTTACTTTCTTCATCTAATACGGATAATTTGAAATGATCTAATACACATGAAGCATTAATCAGATTATCTTCATTTTCTACTTCTAGAGGATAACTGACTGTACTCGATGTTGCAGATGTTACAGTTTCACTAATTTGTGAAATAGCTTGTAGCCTTTGCGCTAACCTTTCCTCTTGATAAATATCATTATCTGTTGCAGCATAAACTCTATCATTGGTATTTGAATACAATAGTTGTGATTCAACATCTGGTAAGCCATTAGCTTCTCTTCTACATTTTTCATTGTTCCAGATTGCTGCAATACCAGGATTTATATCTAAAACATTCTGAATTTCTTGTCTATTAAGTATGTCAGTTGCTTGTGCATCTACTTCTAATTTGCATGTACTCTGTCTAATCACAGATCCAGGGAGATACTTTTCTGAATTAGAAAAAGACAATGAGTTTTCATTCTGGGAATTCTCTTTCGAATCTGTATACATGCATTGTCTGTGTTTAACATCTTTTAAATTTATTAAGCTCATACCGTAAAGATTGTAGTCCATCATAAATTGCAAAATAAAAGGAATATGAGCTTCGTGTGGTTGCAAACTATGACTAAGTATCATACCATTTTGTAAAAGATCAGCTGCACGTTTAATCATTGCTGGGTTGTAAAAATAAATTTTAAAAAATAAATGTTCTGTCTTGTGAAATCCATAAAGGGGAATTCCAGAAACTTTTTGAATTTTATAAACATGTTGATTATTAGACACTGCAGATCCCATAGATACATTAATCGCAGAGTCTATGGCTGTTGCTAATTTGTACATGAAACTGTCGACATTATTTTCTATCATACACGGTACGTACATGTATGGGAATACACCATGTACATGTAGACACGTTTTTATTCCACGAGGAGTAGATCCAAATATTCGAATAACTGGAACTTGCCTAATCTCTGCTCCACGAAAATGTGAAAATACTATGTCCAATTCAGGTGTTGGAACTGACTGGTAACTGTCTAATGTTACTAAATTAATAGAAAACATACTTGATATCTGTTACCGTTTTATCCATTCATATAATATTCATATGTAGTAATATAAATAAGTATATATTTAGGTAACGAAATTGAAGGTTATGTTTACAGTTTTGTAGCCATATCTAGGTTCAATCAGTTTCAACATGTTCTTTATCAAGTTAAAATTTATTATTCTAAATGTCTTTTTGTTACTTTGTTATTACTTAATTTGCTAATGATTACATTTATTTTTTCACATAGTATAATCGAATGTTTTTAAAACTTTATCTTTCCGCGGTATACTTGATGAAGAATAACTTCTGACATAACCTCAAAACTAGAATTATACTTTGATGTTCATGATGAAAATACTATATTAATTCAGTGTTTACATCTTTTTATTGTATTACAATTGTTATATCCATTTATGTAGTAGATAGTATAAATTATATAAATATATATTTACTTTGTTGTATGAAGGCACTTGAGATATTTAACTATAATCAGAATATCAGAATATCAGATACATATCCTTTTGTTAATGTTACATACATATTGTAATTCTCTTAAACATTCTATAAATTCAACATTGTATAAAATAATCTGTCATTTTTCACGAACATGTGTATGTAAAATAGGCCAATACGATGGCAATAAAATGTGGTACTTCCAAGTTTGCCTTACATTCTTTTTTTGACATATGCACACAATCAATAGAAAAATAGATTCATTTGTGTATAGAAGCACTAGTAATGACACTGATTTGTTAAATTGACTCGATTATTTAAATGTTAGAATATGAATGATAGGAATACTTTCATGTCTGTAATAAATTATACGTTGATAAGATAATTGACGATCTCCTTTCTTGCTTCATTTTAAGCAAGCAAGTTTAAAAAATGGTACATGAACTTTTTTCACGAAAGGGATTAGACTTCTGCGATGAAAAACCAACCAAGAGACAATCCTCTTGTTCGTGTTCTGTGATGTACTTCATGATATCCTCCACAGCTTTGCTGACAGTGATTCGCTTTAAAGCTGCTTCACGACGCAGCTGCTCCGTAATTTGACGTTGTTGTTGCAAACTTGTGATCACCATATCCATAACAATCGTAGGCAACAGGATTTTCTGTTAAACATTTGTCAAATATAAAGCCAATTATTCGAGCTTTCTATTAATTTATATTTCTAGAAGTTTCAAAATCGTGAAACCAAACTCACCGATTTTACTGTTAACAATGTATGCTGTATTTTACAGTACTTTATAAACAATATTTGTTTTTCCTGAAAATTCCGAAAACATATCACAGTTTTATACAGAGAGCCTATCCCTTAAGGCTGATTCTTGTGGAACAATAGTTTCCATGCACTAGAGACTTTTCAATAATCTTATAATATATATATTATACAAAAAAAGCAGAATTATTTTTCACTTATCGACAAATCTTTTCTAATAAAACCATTAAATAAAATATAAAAAATGAATTATGCAAGAAACTATTGTATAGTACAATTTTTACACTTATCGCCAGCAGATGTCGTTTCAGTAGTTGGTCCTAAAAACAAATCTCGATTCTTTATCTCGCTTTCGTGTCTTTTTTGACGGAAAATTGAAGTTACATTTAATTGTGAATCACACGTGAGACAGAAACGTTTAAATTACGAAAAAACCATGGCTATGCACATACCGAAAGCACCGGGCATGGCCCAAATGCTCAAAGAAGGAGCACGTGTAAGTTAAAAGTATCGTCAATAAAATTTCCTACCTGTAATTTACATGGCCTCTTCGTCGTATTATGAGATCATGCCCAAATAATATTTTCTCGACAAAATGAAAGTGATACAACGCTTTGCTGAACGTTACCTTTTATAGGCATAATATATTCATCTACTGCATATATTT
Organism: Hylaeus volcanicus; assembly: GCF_026283585.1. Classification (NCBI taxonomy): domain Eukaryota; kingdom Metazoa; phylum Arthropoda; class Insecta; order Hymenoptera; family Colletidae; genus Hylaeus; species Hylaeus volcanicus. The sequence goes on along the minus strand of NC_071977.1, from coordinate 1,662,055 downwards.
TTTATGTCACAATACAGACTGTAGCATTTTAGATAAGTTGTAGATCCCTACTTATCTCAGAAATTACTTGCAACCGCATTATAGCTTCTAATTGCCAATTTAATTATGTAAAACTTTGAAAAACCAACAAAAATTTGAAACAGAATTTCGTAAAATAAAATTCTTTAGTAAACTTCAAAGTATCTAGCTTGAATTTGTTTATTTTATTAAACACAACAATCCTTACTTGTTATGTTAGTTAAAAATTTAGCATCTAATTATTGGAATGCAATGTACACATTTATATGTTTCTATCTTTTGATCAGTATTTTTCAGGTTTGGAAGAAGCAGTGTATAGAAATATAACGGCATGTAAACAATTTGCACAAACTGTAAGAACTGCATATGGTCCAAATGGCATGAATAAAATGATCATCAATCACATTGAGAAATTATTTGTTACTAATGATGCTGCAACAATCATTAATGAATTAGAAGTTGACCATCCAGCTGCTAAGTTGTTAGTTTTAGCTTCGAAAATGCAAGAGGCAGAAGTTGGGGATGGAACAAATTTTGTTGTAATTTTTGCTGGTGCACTCCTTGAAGCTGCAGAGGAATTACTTCGTTTGGTAACTACCATAATCATTATTAATGTGAAACAGTCAATATTTGGTAATTAAATATAAAAAATACAAAAATGTTCTGTATGATAGGGAATCACTGTTTCTGAAATAGTTGAAGGATATGAAGCTTCATTAGAAAAAGCATTGGAAATATTACCCTCATTAGTTGTCTATGAAATAAAAGATTATCGAGATGAAAAAGCAGTAAAAGTTGGAATTAAAACAGCTGTTATGAGTAAACAATATGGAAACGAAGATTTCCTTAGTTCACTTATCACTCAAGCTTGCGTATCCATTATACCTGAGAAAACTACTTTCAATGTAGACAATGTGCGTGTCTGTAAAATACTTGGAAGCGGTTTATCTAGTTCTCAGGTTGTACAAGGAATGATATTCAAAAGACAAGTTGAAGGAGATGTTACGAAAAAGACTAATGCTAAAATTGCTGTCTATACCTGTGCTGTAGACATTGTGCAAACTGAAACAAAAGGAACAGTATTGATAAAATCAGCTGAAGAACTGATGAAATTTTCTCGAGGAGAGGAATCCCTATTAGAAACTCAAGTGAAAGCAATTGCTGACAGTGGAGTTAATGTAATAGTTTCAGGAGGAAAATTTGGCGACATGGTTTTACATTATATGAACAAATATGATTTAATGGCTGTTCGCATACCTAGCAAGTTCGATATTAGAAGATTGTGTAAGACTGTTGGTGCTACTGCACTTCCAAAATTGGTAAATAAATTGATTCTGTGTTAATTTTTTCTTCATTACGCGGTACGATTTTAAATGCTTCTATTCGTTTTAAGATTCCACCATCAAAAGATGAATTGGGATACGCAGATTCGGTATATATCGAGGAATTAGGAGAAACACTAGTAGTAAAATTTGCGATAAATAGCAAAGACAGTCGTGTTAGCACTATAATTGTACGAGGATCCACTGAAAATTATATGGATGATATCGAACGTGCTATCGATGATGGTGTTAATACGTTCAAAGGAATAACAAGAGATGGAAGATTTGTCCCTGGTGCAGGTGCTACTGAAATTGAACTAGCTTCGCAACTTGTTAAGTACGCGGATACCCTACCAGGTTTAGAACAATACGCAGCGCGTAGATTTGCAACTGCTTTAGAAATATTTCCAAGGACTTTAGCAGAGAACAGTGGAAGCCATACTTCTGAACTGATATCGAAACTTTATGTCGCGCATAAGCAAGGCAAAAAGACATATGGTTTTGACATTGACGTAAGTATTTAATATTCATGTGTAATTGTTTCGTTTATCAATATAATGCGTTTACACAAATCATTTTTAGCAAAAGGGTGCAGCTCTTATTGACACTCAGAAAGAAGGAATCTTAGACTTATTCTTAACAAAACAGTGGGGTTTAAAATATGCTGTTAGCGTTGCGTGCACTGTACTTAAAGTCGATCAAATTATTATGGCAAAACGTGCTGGAGGTCCAAAGGTTCCAGGTGGTGGTGTTCGCGACGATGACGAGTGATAATATACAATTTCATCGTATTATACTTTCATTCTTCTATTTAACTTATAATGTTGCATTACATTGGCTTTTATTGAACTTTGTTATGCAGGAAAAGCACTCGCGAAAATATTAATGCATTCATTTTCGTACTGTATGTACTACGTTACACGATACTTTTGTAATGAAAATATGTATGTTATTCACGAACAACATTAAAATGTACATTATTTTATACTCTTTTTAAAATTGAAATGCACCCAATTCTGATATATACATAATAAAATTCTAATTATTATACGATACGTATATTTTATTTACTTTCGTTACGTGTAAGATATATTAAAATGATGATATGGTATAACACAACTGTAACGGATGATTAAACTTCATTTTTCTACTACTTAATTGTGTGTATGTATCTATACAATAATTTCTCGAAAGTTTTTAAAAACTTCACATTTTTTATTTAATGTCTTGAAATAGAGGTTAAGTTATGGTTAGTTTACATGCAGTAGTTAACTTTGATAGTAACTAATAAATTTTCTTATTAGGTATTGCGGAATAAAGACAAAATAAAACTATACTTATCATAGTCAGTTAAAGTATATCAGATAACATAAAATGTAATGGCATTATCTTTCTATATCATAATAATAATTTCATCCATCACTTTATGTAGGAAAGATAATGGAACTTATATAATATCAGAAGTACTAAATTGATAATAGCAGCTTTACCATAAGGAATTGTAATTACTTTATTTAAGGAGGTTTGGCATCAATATGACTAATTTAAAGTTCGCTGCCAACTTATCCTTTATGTTTAAAGAGGCACAGTCTATTACTGAAAGATATAAATTAGCAAAAGAAGCTGGCTTTACTGCTGTTGAAAGTGGATTTCCTTTTGGTTTTACCATTAAAGATGTATCAGAAGCAAAGAGAAATGCAGGTGTCGAACAGATTCTTATAAATGTATTTACAGGTATGTAGTCGTTACTATTTATAAGAAGCATTCAAATTTTTAAAAATACTTCATCATAATAGGTGATGTATCAAAAGGAGAATTAGGATTTGCAGCAATACCTGGAGAAGAAGATAACTTTAAAAAGAGTATTAATTTGACAATAGAGTATGCAAAAGCTTTAGGTTGTAAACGGTAAAGAAACTTTATATATATGTAAACGACAATTATACATCTTTCAGCATATTTTTCACGCAATATTTTTTGTTAGAATTCATGTAATGTCAGGTAAAGTGAGTAAAGTAACGTCTGATAATGATGACGTTTACGAAAAGAATCTTTTGTATGCAGTTGAATATTTTCAAAGAGAAGGAATTGTTGGCCTTATTGAGCCTATCAATAGTATCTCAGTTCCAAATTATTACATGAATAGTTTTCAAAAAGGTAATCGTCACTTGTGAGAAAGCTAAAAGAAATGTTCGTAATATTAGCAATTATCAGAATCATTAATATAAAATTTCTACACAGGTTTAGATATAGTAAAAAGAATAAACAGCCCAAACTTGAAGCTGTTGTTGGATATCTTTCACCTACAACATATTTCGGGCAATATTACGAAACACATTAAGGAACTTTTACCTTATATAGGTATACATAGTATAGATACTGCCTCTAAATATGTGGATATTTAAAATTTATAAAAAATTAGATAAGTAATTTGTCTTGTAATTTGTAGGTCACGTACAAATTGCTCAAGTTCCAGACAGACACGAGCCTGATACTCCAGGAGAAATAAATTATAAATATGTTCTTTCCACATTAGAGAAAGAAGGATATAACGGATACATTGGTTTAGAGTATTTACCAAAATCTTCTTCTGTAGAAGGATTAAGTTGGATACAAAAATATGGTTACACGTTGTAATAATAATGTCCTAACATTTGCTGAAAGTTTCCATCTGCAGTATAACTGTATTATTTCTTACTATTACTTAAGGGAAGAATAAGGAATCTTTTACAAAAATTACATACATTTTTACATTATAATATAAGCCATGTTATTACAATTTAATTCTTACTATAAATGTTATATACATGACAGAACAAATAAACAAAATTTTGTTTTGTTAATACTTTGTATTAATATACTAAAGAAATTTCTTCATGCTAATTATAAAAATGTTACATCGATTATCTTTTATATCTCAATTTATATAGGATGCAAAATCAAGCCATAATGAAAATGTCAAACATTAAGAAATATATAATAAAGTGAATAACATTATACTTATACAATTATATAATCATTTATAGTCTACTTATACTTAATAAGTTTATACGCATTGCGCTTTAATTAACCATTAGTTAACATTTATTAGCAATACTTAATAGAAATACATTTCATCTATTCCATATCATGCTGGTTCTATAAGCTTTATGAAAAAATTGTCTTTATCCTTTTCTTAACAAGAAAAAAATAATAAGCAATGTAAAAGAAGTTAAAACAAAATATTAATACAAAATAAATATCTCTTGAGTATCAGTCATGAAATATATACCTTGTAATAAATGTTAAAATATACCATCATGATTTTCATTTCATTTCAAAATATATAGGTTTATTAACATCCAAGGTTGTTTATCTTATTTAAATAAAGATAATTACAAGTTTTAAGTACAAAATATGCTTTCTAAAAATTTATTAACTAAATTTTTGATTTGTTGTGTTAAAGGATGAATGTAGAAACAGTATATCGAGACTGTACAAATCATAGAATGTATAATCAAATTGTTACTAAAATAATTAGAACAACATATTAGTATCAAATACATAAATATAACTAATATTCTTGTTACGACAATAAATTATTTTCGAAACAGTGAGATTACAATTCGATAGATATGAACAAATTATTTCAAAAAGTAGTAATTACATTGATGTTTTAGATCTTTAAAATTTACATTTGTGTTTTGGTTTTAATAGAAATAAAATACAGTGATCCACACAGTTGAAAATAATACTTCCAACACTGTGTTATTTCAACAGTTATATTACAATATCAATAATTCCTGTTGTTTTTCTTTTTAGAGCATAATAACTCTATTATTTTCCTTTAATTATTTATTATACATTTCATTAAAGTCATGGCAGTAATTTGTTTTAGTTATAACAATTTACATTTATCATCATATCAGGTTTGATTTTCTACATTTCAATAACAAATTTTTAATACCAACTTGGCATTAGCAAGAAAGGCCATTATGATTGCAATAGTAATTATATATGCTGCCATATATATCATTAACTGCACCATTAACAATGTTATACATATGTATATGAAATGTTAAAAATTTTGTGCAAATTATTTTGCATTCTAATTATTTTAACAATAATTCCTTTAATATATAGAATGTATAGAAGACTATGAAAGTTTCAATGTACAGTAGTGAATGTTGTCTTAATATTAATTCTTTGTATTTGTACGTAAAATTATTACATCGAAGATTGAAATATGGAATAATCTATTGTAAATTTTTTTAGAAAAAAAAAAAAAAAAGACAATTGAATTGTTATAAGACGTCGCAATGCAAAAAGTATATATATAAACTACTAAATTGAATGTTGTGACTCAGCAACAAAGCTATGTCTGTAATAAAGACGAAGAAATTATAACTGCTGCGTCAAACAACTTCAGTTGTATCCACCAATGGTTGGTTAGCATCTGCAGCAGAACTTATCATAGTAGTGCTGTAAAATATTTCAAAATTATTTAATCAAACTTACGATCGTTAATGTGGATGAATTAACAGTGTTTACTATCTAAACATATTTATAATAATGTAGATAATCTTAGATTATCAGGTATTATACAAATACAATATCTGATATACATATAAAAAGCTCTGATCTATGATTTCGTGTTAAGCAATTATGTAATAATAATAAATTTGGAAAAATGGCGCATAATATTACTTTCAGTAAGCTACGAAAACATAAAGAACATGCAACAATACAAAACCCAATTTTGCCATGTTCGATTTTAAAAGTTATATCAAATACTACATTGATGTACATCATCACTACTTGCTAAACAATAATAAATTATTTCTTTTAAAATCATATAAATCGATATCCTATACTCGATTTTATGTTGTAATAATATCTCAGTGCGTTAATGTATGTAATAATTGTGATACATAAATATGCATTAAATCTACATATGATTTATTACTTTTGCATTAAATATTCATAAATTAATCTTACAGAACAGGACATGCTTACCTACAAAAATAATTCCTACATTCAAGCATAGTAATCAGTTTTAGTGAAATAGAAATTAAGGATAAAGTGTTAATTGTATACAAAATAGTTTTTCCATATACTGCAAATACATACAACTTTAACAGTTTATTCTCCTTTTTTTTATTACAACTTTACTTAGTAATAGACAGTGGTATTTCATTTGTATTTCATACATGATATTATATATACATCCTGTACATTGGCAAACACATAAATGCAAACTGTAATAATATTTATGACTCTATAATTTATATTAGCTTTATATGTGTCTTTAGGCATTATTCACGTTTTTATTGTACAAAGCATATGTATGTAATGAATGTTATAAAAAATATGCACCCTATTGTAAATAATAATCTTTTTTTAAACACTTAGTTGTATTTTGACTATCATATTAAAACATCGAATTATCTTTTTTATGTAAATTATACTTACATAAATTATTAGTTTACAATAAACTTTCTATTGATCGAATTTTGAAAATCTTATGCTGTCAAAAAAGAAAATTATTATAGCTTGTAACGATTTTATAGATTTATTAGCTAAGTAAACATTGAAAACTACGGTAAATTTATATTATTTAAAATATTAACGATATAGAAATAAAAAATGATAATACTGTCGATATCTGTAAATTTTTACTTTTAACAATATATATGTATTCTTTATCGATATATACCACGATTAAATTAATACAAACAGTACAGAAAAAGAGTTTATATTAAGCACAATTAATTCTCTGAATATTTATACGTATAATATTTAAAATACTCTAGAAGACTACACTCTGCTCAATGTGGCAATGATGGTAACTTAATTAATTAATAATGTTAATTAATAATTAACACAAAAATTATGATTACAAGTAAAAATCGATACGAATGTGTAGAATTATTCAAAGAATTGAATATGAATTTTTCACGAATGTAACATAGAGCGTAATTGTGGCTAACATTAGTTTTGTACTAGAAATACTGTAACATGTATTTGGACAATGTATATAGACTAACGCACCACCTCAACATAGGGATTCAGACTACACAATACCTGATTGCGACCTATAGGGAGGTGGAGAGTCAAGCTCGGTCTCATCATCCCACTGTTGGGTAGTATGTCCCAACAGAGTATATGTGTCTTCATTGCACAGCCGTTCGGGAAAGTTTACCCCATCGCCAAAACTGTAACCCACACCCTACCTTCTACTCGATGTAATCCCACTTATACTAAGAGGTAGCGTAACTAATTGTATCTGAAAATCTATCGAAACTACAGAGTACCTCAGACTTGGAATTTAACATTCTATCTCATTTGCATAATATATTTTTCAAACAAGATTAGACCTTAATTCTTAAATATAAACATTTTTATGCATGTTGTAACATTGTAAAGTTTACCAAAATTAATATGGAAGTATAGTTACGCCACTTCTAGTAATTTAATTTAAACTACCAATCTGTAAGAACCAGATGCACAATACTTCTCAAAATTGTAAAAAATGTATACCGATAGATGTAATTTGATCAATGCCAATATGATGCATTTACAAAGAAAGACATGCAATCTTAAATATCAATTTAAGATGAAACTAATACCTATTTCTTAAAGTCCATCTCAATTAATGATTATCTGTAGATTAAACGCAATGGTTCAAATTTAATCTTACTGTAAACAGTAATATAAACATTGTCAATTTTAACAGAAAATATAATAAATATCATGTAGAATTTAAAATTGGAATATAAATAATAATAATTGCAAATTATTATGCATGTAGAAATTACGTTCTATAATGTACCATGACTAGTCTTGACTAGAATTTTAGGATTACTTAACAACACATTTCGATAGTTATAGTACGCAAGTCATAGTTTCGTTAGATCAACGTTACAACAAATAAAGGTATCAATGTTAGTAATAATCCAACAAGCTTTGTTAATATAAAAGCTACCCTTTATGATACAGTCGTGTAGTAGAAAACAAATAAAGGCATAATGTAAATAAACAGTCGCATGCATCCAGGAAGCAACATGTATACATCTTCATTACTCTGGAACTCTGTATAAAATAAGGGAGAAATGAAAATTTTTTACCCGAAAGATGATGATATTCTATAAAATAAATATATGATTTTACAAAAAAAAATATGAAGAAAATGTTTCATCTTAAAAACTACTTCAAAGGTGATTAGTGTATTACACATTTAAATATGAACTGCCTTTCAATCAATAATATTAATGAGTTCCATAGTAAAGTTTATATGCAGCTATCGTTAAATCGGCACTTTACACTTCTATAATGCTGACCTGTTTCGAGTACTGCCCATGGAGTCGTAAGTATTGGGTGGGCCCTGATGTTGCGCGCGTACTGGATAGGTGACACCATTTCCAAGACTAGAACACATTTAACGCATCCATCGCGATTTAACGGTGATGCAATTACTATCGTGTCGATGTACTTATTCATGAAAGCATATAAGTTAAACTAACGTAATATAACGAATTGAAAACTAAAGAAATAAAGAGAAACTAGTACAGACTTTTATGTTAAATACAATGAAAAATTAATTCATATCGCTCTGATTTTTAAGGCAGTTTATATACTATCTTATTCGATACACATAAGGTTTTTCCATTTTTACCATTTTCTTCACTTTTACGTCTTATCCGTGAAATGATATCTTTACGAAATCATACTACCGATCTTGTCGATTTAAAGTGCATACATTAAAAACAAGAATGCAAAACAATAAGTACTATTACAAGTTGAAATATCTTCGTAATATTTTTAAGTGCCGAAAGGTAGTAGTATTTCGATATCTGCTGTATGCAATATCTAACATGTATCAATTCACACTAAGTTCTACACTGTACAGCATACATATACGTGTATTTATATCGATATTAACATGCTTTTTTACGAAGTAAATAAGCATGAATTGTTAGTACTTAAATGATACCAATAGTTTTATATATATATATTGTGCAAATGGTTCACAGGTTCGTCATAAGAACTTATTATATTATTAAAAAAAAAGATAATATTAAAAAAATATGGAACTTTTATATCATGTTAATGAACCTACCTAGTAAAAGTGGGAAGGAACCATAGTTTAGGATTATCACCAAATACTTCCTGGAAATTATTATATTTTCCAAGACTGAAACCATCTTTATCCTTTCCTGTGCGAAACATGGGTGCTGTAAACGCCTCTACAAATATAATATTTACCGTCAAATATTCTGTAATCGATCCCACGAATTACATAATATTTTGGTGTATAAACATTGATAATTACCTAATGTAGACCTATTATGTAAAACAAGGTAGCAATGATAGAGGAAAAGGGAATTTAAACTAACTGCAAACATTAGTGCCACAAAAAATAAAAACAGTAGATGAAATCTGCCCATTCCATCCAATTCTCCCTATACAGGGAAAATTCGCATTATTTAAAGTACACAATTCGCTAAAGTGAATAATATAACACAAGTAGAATCATACTTACTTTCCAAAAACGTATGAAGTATTGTAAAGATGTAGCAGTAATAAATATACAGTAAAGAAGGGCATATGCCAAAAATAACATGAAGAATTTATAATTGTGAAAGCCAACACAGTTGTTTATCCATGGGCAATGATGATCCATTTTTAAAACACACGTTCTGCACACGTTACAGTGATGTGCTCGATCTGGTTTAATTAACTGACATTTCTCGCAGAAACGTATTACTAGAAAAAGCAATTTATATAAAGTACATACATTATATAAAAAAAATCAACAAACTTTGTACCTCCTTCGATAGTAAGATTTGTGACTGGAAGATCTTGAGCGAATCTTTCTAACATTTGTCTCCGTGCTTCTTCTGTTTCAGCTTGTTGAAATTTTTCCATTTCTACATCTGGTATTCTAAACTATACAAGACATTGTGTTATTAATATATTATTTATGCATCAATATTATAAAGGATTATTAAAATGAAATCTTACCTTGTCTGGTACTTCTATTAAGTCTGTAAATACGGTTTGCCAGTAGGACCACAAAAATAATAGAAATAGGATGTGATAAAAAAACAAGTAAAATGCTATAAACAAATAAATATAATATAATTAATGATAAGAATATTATTTAACAATATTTAAAAATATATATGTATACCTTGCTGAACATAATTATCTATTGTATCTGAAATAAAAAAAAAACAAAATTATAAACATACATAGCCAACTATAATAGTACACAATTTTTATATAATACAAAGTATGATATTGTGCATACAGTATTTTATTCTAAGTTCAACTTGACTATTTGTAAACAAAGAATAAAGTAAAAATTACAATTTTATTTTAAACCGTTACTTTGGTTATCGAAAGATATAAGAATAATAATTACTATCATCTTCATTATACATACAATACTTAATATGCGTGAAAATTGTCGAATTAATTCGAAATACTTACAAAAACATAATTGCACCACATAAGCGTAATACGACCATACGATAACCGTCAAGATGAAAAGAACTGGTATCCAGTTCACGGTTTTCATAAACCACCAACACGATCCGTTTTGTTTTCCCATTCTATTCACTGTTTTACAGATATGCATTTATGCACGATTACACCGTTCACGTACACGTTATTTTTTCCATGATCAGACAGATACACCATTGCAGACACCTATGCTATGCATAAAGCGTATACATGGCTACACGCAATCAGAGGTTCCCTCGAAACGAGGAACCATTGTACAATAAACAACCGAACGTTATCTTGTTATTATTTTCTTTTTCTCGTTGCATTACAAATGTTGTCTATCCACGAGAAAATGCAAAAAGTAAATTATTTTTTTTCGAACGGAAATGATACTTTATTCTAGATTCCGTTTTCGTGCAACACACACTATTTGAACTGATTACGTATGTAGTATGCACTAGCACATCTTCGATACAATTGTCATATATGTATATAACTGTAACGAACCAGAGTTTTTCCGAAATGTAATTTCATTAATTGTCATTGGAGTGAATTCATTCATTGAATTGATTAGCCGCGAAATCGACTGACAAGCGCGAACAATTTTTATTGCCATGTCCGTATCAAGTAAAGCTATCGATAACCATTTTTTATTTCCTGCTATCAGACACGAAAAAACTGAATCGAGGAAGTTTAAGACCAAGTTTAGATACGAGCAACACGAACTATTTAGCAAATTCTGTTGGAATGCTTACAAATCGTCGAGTTCTACGAATAGATACACACCAAGGAAACGGATGAGTCATTTGATCGCGCACGAAAAATTTATCGCAAGCATTAGAATTATAATAGCACGTTTGTTGTTATATTTGTTAAATCCATCCACGAAAGTACTCGACAAAAATGCAGGTGTAGATTCTTCTCTACACATTTTACGATGGGGACCTTAAAATATATGAAATTGATAGGTCAAAAATGCAAAACATAATATTCTTTTTAAAAATCAATAAATTGGGCAGAATGAAATTATGAAAAATGTAAAAAGAATTTAAATGACATTCGTCAAAAGTGAAATATCCAATGCTATCACATATAAATCAACAGTATTTTTACTTTATTCTTTTCAGTACACTTTTAATTGAGATGTTAATATTTAGAATAAAAAATTTATTTCATTACGACTAGATTATAAAATAGCTAGATATCATAGTAATATCTTTGATTACTTATAGTTATAGTTAGTTACATAGTTTCCTTTATTCATAACTTATTTACAGGCATCATAAAATAGAAAAGTTTTTGGTAGTTTAGCATCTTTCACTCGTACTTTAACTATTTTAGCAATATAACAGGTACAATGCAATTTTATAAATTTTTCATTTGGAAGTACATTATTGTAAAAATTACTCTATTCAGACGTAATACAGAAATACAAAAAAGAAATACGTTAATACTTCGATAGCGTTTGCATTTATAATTTCTTAAATAAGTTGTATCTGGTCAGTATGAGGCTGTCTATTAGACAATAAACATGGTTTTCCAATTGATAACGAATATAGTGCAATAAATGAGTACTAATACTCAATATCTTATACATGCAAATAATTTTAAGTTTCAGATACTAATTGTTAAATTATTTATATAAAATTTGAAATTTTCTAAGTTTTATGAACATAGTCCTTTACGTTTTCTTTTCATTCTTGCATATGGACCTATTTCAGGATCCATAACAAAATCGTATAAAACAGAGGTCCAAGAATTATGCTGCGGTAAATTATCGTAAAATTCGGAGGCTATTCGTTTTACCTGCAAGAAGTATACGAATATTAATAATTTAATTTTTTTTGTGTAATAACCAAACCTTTTTAAAATACTTGCCTCTGGTAATCTTGAACCAGGAACAGCAGGGAAATCATGATGTTCATTATGATATCCAACATTAAATGTAATCCAATTTAATGGACCATAATAACTGTATGTTTCAAAACCTTTTTTATACATGTAATGTTCTGATATAAAGTGACCAGCTACAGGATGTAAACCCATTGCCATTACTGATCCAAAAAGTAAATAGACTAAGACTTTTCCACCTATAAAAGCAGTATTGTATATTATTTTTATATAACTTAAAACTGAAATAAACAGAGTGACAATTCTGTTTGTTAAAGGACTTACCAAAAAAATACCATAACAATCCATCAAACGTGAGTTGTATCACTAAATTTATAAATTCTATTAATGTAGGTGATAGCGGATAAACGAAAAAAGGTCTAAACGCGTAAAAAAATGGTTGTAGACATATCCAACAAAACTTTCCAAATGTTGTGCAGAATAATTTAGCTTCCAATAGTGTTGGTAAATCAGTATCTAGTACTTCATCTCCTTGATACTGTAAATTATATACTAAAGTAATTATTAGCTCATTTAATGCAATTTTATTTGTACTTACACGATGATGTAGAAGGTGATATTTTTTAAAACTACAAGATACTGGTATACCTATGGGCAAATTGGCAAAATAGCCAAATAATCTATTGGCCAGAGGTCTGGCATGTCCAAAAGCAAGATTATGTGCTATTTCATGTATTGCTGGAATATAATATTAACATATTTAATTATACTATACTATTATATTATAGAAAAATATACAAATGAATCATACCTGTATAAAAATAAAATCATTCAATAAACTTATAGTACAATATTATATGATCTTTCAGAGACAATTAAATTTACTTTAAAAATGTTGTATCTTTTAGATAAGAGAGAGATTGAAGATTGCACTTGATATAATGTTGTCATCAGTAAATACTGCTACGTGCTGATAACCACCTGTTCTTTGTATAACAGACTTTCATGGAAATATTTGTAGTAGTTTAATGTTTAAAATTTTTTTGAAGTAGTTTCGTGTGTTTACTGATAACATATTATAAGTTTAAGATGACTTACACAGAACTCATACATACCTAACATAAGAGAATGATTAATTACTCCTCCAAAACAATATGCTAGAAGGAACACCATTGGATAGTTTAAATCTTTTACAAAATATATGGATATTAATTGAATTAGAACCATTCCTGTGACTGTCCATTTGAACATTGGATCATATCCAAATAGTTTCTTTATTTGCGGATATTTCTCTGAAATAGAAGCATATTTATTGCAACATTACTAATGTTAACATTTTAAGTATATTCATACGAATTTGTGCGTACGTGACATTTCTATACTTGGACGATGACCGGTAACATCGAGTTTGCTACGTTATTTTACTTACAATTGATGAATAACAATTTAACATCGCTAACGCAACGATGGCAAATCAAATGAATTTTAATGAATGAAAAATGTACTCTTTTTATACATTTTATATTCCTACCTAAAATTATTGTACGCCGTGTTGCATGTGGTTCTTCCGTATACACCCATTCAAAATCGGTTCTCGAAACGTGTTGACCCATCTTCGTTTGGAAATATACTTATCAAACGCTTATATTCCGATTAATTCGCGATCAACCGACATAAGAAAATTACATTTATACGAACAAATACGCAAAACTTGAATACATGTCTGTCATACCCGGTACAGCTGTCAATCGGTAACGATCAACATTCAAACGCAGATTAAACGCCTGACTTATCACAGCCGGGTTCGTTAATGCATAGTACCATAATATACTTACACATAGATATCGCTATAGTGAACTATGGTATAGATCATATACAGGGTGTCCCAAAAATGTTCTAACACCTTGAAAGGGGTGGTTCGGGAAGTGATTTGGAACAACTTTTTCTATAAAGTACTAACAAAAAACCCCGACCAATCAGAGCCCGCGTATACCGTTGGAGCGGCCGTGGTAGCGAAGACTACGCGCTAGGCGGCCGCGCTCATACGCTCCCGCGAGCGCTCCACCGGCATCCTCGCGCTCTGATTGGTCAGTGTTTTCCGTTAATATCTCCTCAACGAAGCCTCGGACAACATTTTCGCTAAGGAAAAAGTTGTTTCAAATCACCTTTCGAACCACTCATTTCAAGGTGTCACAACATTTTTGGAACACCCTGTATATCATATAGATACTGCGATATGGAGGGTAGGATGAGAAGTCACTAGCTGTGCTGTGTCGCCAATCGTCTTTGTTGGTGCCAAATATAGTAACCTTCACTCAGAAACGGAAATTTTTTTTTATTGTTCTTTTTATAAAGACACAGTATAATCGTTATACATAAACAGTAACTATATATAATGATTTATGTTTAACTTGTAATGTTAATAAAAGGAAATATATATAGTTTAGTTGTCTAGTAATAGTGGCGCCATCGGTGGCAAAATGCCCAAGTTTGTAGTGAAAGTAGTTCCCAATTATTTTGTAAGATGGCGCCACCGATGCCATTAATCAATTAATGACTAATTAACTTATTAATTCATTAACATTGATTTACAATGTCTCTTTAGGGTTTCGTGGTTATTTAGACCTCTCGTACCTATCTCCATCTTAACTGACCTCTAGTGCAAACCACTGGTGATCATGATTTTCATCTAAATAATTGTTCGAATAAAAATGTACCCCCTTCCTTAATGCCCTTATCTGCTTCTGCTTTAAGTCTATTAAATCCGGTTAATTTTAAAGGATTGTAATATTTGAAAAATATCTGTAATTGTTAGAGAACTTGCGAGAATCGAATGTTATCAGTAGTCCTCTGGTGGAGGAATCGGAAGCCGCCGCCATAATTATGCGTTACGTGACGATATCACGTAACTAAATAGATCCAATGTTATGGAACCGGCATTATGTTTCGATAGTTTGTCCACTTGAAAAAGTATCTACTCTAAAGAATGAAGATCTATGCCAGAATCTTTTAGTGCTTTCGTTTTTTTTGTTTTTGTACAAAGTGAATATGTCAAAGACCGTGGTGGTGTGTAGTTAGTGTTAAGCTGAAAGCAATTACAATTGCGAATTATAAGTGCGAGTCTCGATGAATCGTTATGAATTATTAATAACCAAGTGGTTATAGTTCGAATCACGACATGGCATCCCGCAGGTGAGGCACGTTTTTGTACTTGCATAAAAAATATTTAATTATCATAATCCACGGACGTTCGCTGAATAAACCTACTTATTTATCAATGTTAGCTGTGGATTAGTCAAACACATTCGGAGGTAAGGTATGCGTACTTGAGTCGTTTAACACCATTAAATTTTTCATGTCCAAAAATGAATAAAATAAACCCAATTTTTCTAGACATCTGTCATTGATATTTTCAGACGCATATTTACTTTCTATTCAGCCGTTTTCGTATATTTCGATACTTTAAAATGACATTTTTTTTTTATTATTTACGTACTATTTTCAATAATATTATACAGTTATCCTGTATTTTGTTAGACAGAATTTAAAATTCTCTGGATTGAGATTATATTTCATACTTATTGATTGTGTATGCTGTAAATTAACTAGTATTAGCCATTAATTAAATATCCAATTAATGCATTTTGTATCTCTCCTGTTGTACCTATAATATTTGATGTAATATATTGATTTTTGACATTTATAGGCACAAAATAATAATATGTTTATAAAGCATTGTATGTATTATATAAACTGTATACAACTACTTGAAATAATATTTGTCTATGTGCATTAGTACTATGGAATTATATTCCTAACAATAATGTTATATTTATTACAGATGGTTTCATCCCAATATATCGGGCTTAGAAGCAGAGCATTTATTAATGGAACGAGGTTATGATAGTTCATTTTTGGCACGTCCAAGTTCATCTAATCCTGGTGATTTTACATTATCTGTTAGGTAAGCACATAATAGAGCATACAAATTATCTCTTATAACTATATCATCAATGATAATTGTAATGTGCCATACCTGTATAATATTGAATATTTATTTTATTTGTAGACGAAACGGCGAAGTAACTCATATTAAAATACAAAATACAGGAGACTTCTATGATCTTTACGGCGGTGAAAAATTTGCAACTCTCTCTGAACTTGTACAATTTTATATGGAAAACGGAGGACAGTTGCGT
Organism: Hylaeus volcanicus; assembly: GCF_026283585.1. Lineage (NCBI taxonomy): Eukaryota > Metazoa > Arthropoda > Insecta > Hymenoptera > Colletidae > Hylaeus > Hylaeus volcanicus. Next base: position 1,645,176 of record NC_071977.1, on the reverse strand, counting down.
GAAAAAAATGGAGAAATTATCGAGTTGAAATATCCGTTAAATTGTGCAGATCCAACAACCGAAAGGTATTCATTTATTCTAAGGAAAATACACGGGTATTATTTTTTAATAAATATAAGTTTTGTTATGCATTGGTACTCTTTTTCTTGTTACTGTTATTTCAAATGCACGCATATAGCATGGTATGTGTTAATAGTAAAATATGGGTAAAGGTGGTTCCATGGCCATTTATCAGCTAAAGAAGCAGAACGTTTAATGCTGGAGCGGGGTAAAAATGGATCATTTCTGGTTCGTGAATCTCAAAGTAAACCTGGTGACTTTGTATTATCCGTGCGTACAGATGATCGTGTTACACATGTTATAATACGATCTCAGGTTAATTATATTTTCTATTTTATACCATATGTATTATCTTCATTATGTATTTATTAATTTATCTTAAAGTACGATTAGAAGTTTGACATCCTTTTACCAAAAAATAATGAATATTGTAGGATAATAAATACGACGTCGGCGGAGGTGATAAATTCGACAGTCTGAGCGATTTGATAGAACATTATAAACGTAATCCAATGGTTGAAACAAGCGGAAGTGTTGTCCATTTAAGGTAAGAAACAAAAAATTGTTAAGCTACATGTACATGTAATAACACATATATTCTTTCCTATAACTTGTTTATCTATTACTTTCCAGGCAACCTTTCAATGCTACTCGTATAAATGCTAGTGGCATTAAAAGTAGAGTGAGACAATTACATAAAGAAAACGGTTGCACGAATGGATGGTTATGTTGGAATGGAGCTACAAGTAGTAACGAAGTAGGAGCTGGGCGCGGTAAAGGAAAAGCAGGCTTCTGGGAAGAATTCGAGTCGTTACAACAGTTGGAATGTCGTCATTTATTTTCAAGAAAGGAAGGTTTACGTCCTGAGAATCGTGCAAAGAATCGATATAAAAATATTTTACCATGTAAGATTTTTCGATTTCGTTATCGAGTTTTATTATACCTATGCATAAGACTTAATTCTTAACTTATTATTCTGTAGTTGATCACACAAGAGTGCGGTTGAAAGACGTTGATTCAAGTATTCCTGGAGCTGACTATATTAACGCTAATTACATTAGGGTAAATCTAACGTGACGATTCAATATTTACTTTGGACGCGTACGTTCAAATCAGTTCATATATAATTATTTGTAGAATGAAGAAGGAGATGGTCAAACCGGTGGTGATGGTGGATTATTTACCAAGTGTTACATAGCAACGCAAGGTTGCCTCCCAAAAACAGTACCAGATTTTTGGCATATGGTATATCAAGAAAATACAAGAGTAATAGTTATGACTACTAAAGAAATGGAGAGGGGAAAGGTGTGTATTTAAAAATACACGTACGCAGCGAATTCTAAAAGTATATGTGCTTTGTAGAATAAGTGCGCTCGCTATTGGCCAGAAGAGGGTGAAGTTGCGGAATATGGTAGCGAATGGAAAGTACGCGCCTTGTCTCGTACTTCAACTGCAGATTATACATTACGAGAATTTTTATTACATGGAAACAAACCATGTTTCGCAGAGTCCAGAAGGATTTTTCACTATCATTTTCAAGTACCTTATCAGTATTGTTTTTAATAGCTCCTTATTTTATTTTGGAGAATAAAATTAATTATATTAATTAACTGTATTAACATTCTAGGCATGGCCTGATCATGGTGTTCCATCAGATCCTGGATGCGTGTTAAATTTCCTTCACGATGTTAACGCAAGGCAAGAATCAATTGCTGGTTCTCTTACTTCGGGTGGTCAAAATGTATCGAGTATGATAGGACCAATTCTTGTACATTGTAGTGCTGGAATTGGTAGGACTGGAACATTTATTGTTATCGATATGATTCTTGATCAAATCAAGCGGCATGGTAATTTTAATCAATTACATTTTTAATATCGTATGACGATATGCGTTGTGCATTTTTCATAACGTTTTGCGTATATTTCATTTGCAGGTCTGGACTGTGAAATTGATATTCAGAGAACAATTCAAAGAGTACGCTCGCAAAGATCGGGAATGGTTCAAACTGAAGCACAATATAAATTTGTTTATCTTGCTGTGTTACACTACATCGAAACAGTATCGCAGCGAATGCAAGCAGAACAGGTAGCCACACGAAAATAATTTTCACGTACGCTCCTGTAACTTTTATTCGTACGATTATTTTTTATTTATTGTTATCTTTACAGAAATCTCTTCATTTAGGTAGAGAATATACTAATATTCGCTACAAAAGCGAATCAAATGCTACTACAAATATGGGCGATATACCGGTTTCTACATGTACTACAACACCTCTTCCAACATCAGCACATTTTACATTACCCACTCCTATTAATAGTCTGAGGCCAAAGTAATTATCATTAACATCATCTCTGATCAAGATTTTTCAAAAGCAATGAAGAGGCTTCGTTACTCTTGTCACATGTGGTTTTAAACATTGATATTCTGTAACGTGCTCTGTTTGTAAAAATTTAATTTTCGTTTCATTGAATTGTTTCTAGTAGTTCTCAAAGTATATATAATTGCAATGTATTTACACGCAGTGCATGGTCTCAATTTTGAAACTATGAATATAGGTACCGATTGCATATGCATATACACGTAAAAGATTACGATTCTACCATTTCACGATCGAATTTTAGAAATTGTATTATGGGAAAATGGAGAATATTTTTATTGCAATTTAATCTCGGAATTAATACAAAATTTTAGTAATAGTTATATCAAATATAATAGGGATATATAATTGCTTTCATATCATTATTTCGCTATCTTTTGAAGCTGTTTGAAATTCTGGAATATACGAGCTTCTTGAAAAATGCGACGAGACAATTCCAAATATTCGAAGTTAGACAAGCTCGAATGTATACCAGGAAATTCTGTTTCTTTCAAATGTCTCTCGATTTCTTTCTGATCGTCTATATTTAGTCGCAGTATCTTAGGCTTTTTTGCAAAACATGTTTCTTTCGTCTACTTAAAAACTTGGCTTATGTCGATCGTACACAAGAGTCTCAGAAAATTGAAAAGGTTTCGAAGAAGTCTCAGTTTGCATTCGGGTCTTGCTTCGTCCGTATTACGAAACAATATTTCCCGTTTTTCTTTTTTATTCTTCATCAAATATTGATTTGATAACAGATTTATCTCAATAGCTATCATTTTTCATGTTTATTTTTAAGGAATATTAGGAACACTTCTTTATTACGGTAAATATAAAGATTTTCTTGGATATACGACGAATTTCCACAATTTTCATAGGTTTCAGGTGTAATATTATATATTGTGCCTCAAAACATATTAGATATTTGCTTTTATTGTGATTATATAACTGTACAAATTTGTCTAGTAATATTTAGGACTGATTTTTATATAGAATTTTTTTAAAAAAATATTTTTTCAAGAATGCGAAACATTTATTATTTGTAAATTTTAATACATTACAGGCAGGACACACAAAGATGATATACGTACAATTTTACACGTTTTTAAGTATATATAAACGACTTTTGTATTGCAACTTGTTATTTTTAATAATTGTACTTAATTAAAGCATTATTCGTATTGAAATTCCTTCGATAGGTTGTAAAAAAAATTGTATACTGAATAATGTAACTAAAAAGGACAGTCAATTTTTGATCGAAATCTATGCACTTTAATAGATACCTATAATCAAGCTTTATAGTTTCTCGATGTTTCTCAATTGTTTTCGTACAAATTATTTAATGACTTCAATTCTATATTCTAAATATTTTCGTTATATTCACCTGTAAAGTTAAGTAAGCTTATGTAGAAATGAAAATTTTTGCTATTACAGATTTTCTATAATGCTTGTACTTTGTACGTAACTTTAAAAATTTGTATACAAATACATTTTACCACGTTCACAATTACTCAGTTAAGTAACCGTTTGTCACAGACCACGTCACATTTGTACTAGTAAATCGTACTAAATAGACTAACTAAATATTTCGAATAATGTATGAGAGTGAGCTATAGATTATACTTCATTTATTTATACGAATATAAATAGATAATACATATTGCATTATATTACTCTTTTAATAATATTTTATCTATACATTTTTCAAGTACATACATATGTAATCAATGATTGTATTAGAACTTTATTTACGAAGTATACATCTGAGTGGGTCCTGCCTTGCAAATTAAATCGTAAATTTGATATTTTTAAAGTTATTTTATTACATTATTTTGAAACCAAACAACAATTGCTTTATTAAATGTGTAGTATATATTTAGAATTGTTAAAGTTAATCCGAAAATTATATCGATTTTTTTTTTACGTAATGTTATAAATTTTTGACAATTGTTTACATACTACTTATTTGTTCGGTAAGAAAATAAATTGTTTAATCGATTACGTCACAATTTCAAATTTTTAAATTTATTTATATCTTTATAATAAATAGCGCGATTTATTCTTATCGATGTAGTAAGTGTGTAGTATATTAGTATACATGTTCTTAAACACGAGAAACAAAAATATTGCATTTATTATCAGTTTTCATCTGATTTAATGTACTGTAATTTGTTCTTTGCGAAATGTAACATGCTATTATTTGGTATTATTATACTTCGTTATTTTCAAAGGCGTATGTGATAATAATTGTGGCATTAAAAATTTTGTTATAAAATTCTATATCTGAATCGACGTAATATAATATTCACATTACATTTTTAAGATTCTGATTTTTATGCACATCTCGAATAATATATCGCATTAAATATTAGAGATTTGTATGTTCGATAATAGACAATTTATGAATTTTCCCTGGTAATAATAAACATACATGCATATAAGACGAAACAGTAAAATAACTTATTTGCCTCGAATGATGTTCAACTCTTGTAAGGCAAATAATCATTTGTATGCAGAATAGTTATCTATCAAACATGTTTTGTTACAATTTAAAGATTCTGTATAATACTAATTATAGTGTTAAATACTTCATTATAAAAACAGTATAATAAAATGTTATTAGGAAGAAGCGATGTTTTACGTTTTATTTAACATATTACGAAATATTGTATATGCTCTTACTACAAAGTAGAATTTGGAACTTCTAATAAAATTGTTTTTCACTACCTTTTTTTACAAATCGTTAATAAAATTACAAAGGAATAATAAATACTACTTTTCCTGTAATACAACAATTCTCTTTATTTTCGTACTAAAGTATTTTATACAATTTTAAAATACAATATTATCGATGAAATATCCGAAATTCATTTCAATCAAAATGTATCTAATTAAGATGTAATCTATAATATCTTATTTAGTTTTAATACATCAAATTTTGATAATCAAAGTTGTATCAGACTAGGTTATGTCGTTCAAGCATTGTACGCTGTGGAACCAAGAAATTAGAAAGAAGAAAATTTTGCCAAAAAATGCATGTTTATAAAGAATTCTGAAAATACATAGCGCAAATATCGTTATTAATGTTGAGATTACATAATCGTTCCAAGCAAAATACATAAAAAAATATGTTACACTTCCAACGAACGTTGAACCTAAACATTCGAAATCGAATTAACAATGTTCGCAACATTGTCAACAGTGCGGCAAATTTTTCGCTTTCACAAGACAGTGTAATGTACGTTTTTGATAGAAATGCGAAATTGCTTCAAAGAGAACGTGCTGCACAAGCGTCTGATGTAAAGCTGTATGATTATATCAAAGATGAAGTAGGTTACAGATTATCGGATAGATTATTTGATATAAAAAAAAAATTCAAGAAAGTGCTCAATTTAGGATGTGGTCGTGGTCATGTGTCAAAACATATATTGCCAGAATATGTGGAAGAGTTAATCCTGACTGACACATGCTCTAGTTTTTTAAAATATGCTGAAACCATTGAAGGAATCAAAGTAACTAAAACTGTTATGGATGAAGAAAATTTTTCATTCAAACCGAATAGTTTAGATTTAGTGATCAGTTCTTTAAGTCTTCATTGGGTGAATGATTTACCAAGTTGTTTTAAAAATATTAACAATAGCTTAAAGAATGATGGAGTTTTCATGGCTGCTATATTTGGTGGAGATACGCTTTATGAATTAAGGTAATTTAAATAATAAAATTAGACATAATCATTGAATTCAATAGTTACTTTCCTTTGTTAGAAGTTCCTTACAATTAGCAGAATTGGAGAGAGATGGTGGACTTTCAGCACATATTTCACCATTTGCAGAAATTAGAGATGTAGGAGGATTATTAACACGGGCTAACTTTACAATGTTAACAATAGATACAGACGAAATGGTTATTGGTTATCCAAGTATGTTTGAGTTAATGTGGGATTTAAAAGGTAATAATTAAAATTCCTGTAGAATAAAAATTTTGTAAACTATCTCTAATATGCATCTTTATAGGGATGGCTGAAAATAATGCAGTCAAAAGTCGAAAGTTACATTTGAATAAAGATACTGCACTTGCAGCTGCTGCAATATATAAAGAGCTCTATGGGAAAATGAAAGAAGATGGTACCCCATTCGTGCCTGCTACATTTCAAATAATTTATTTATTAGGTTGGAAGCCAGATCCCTCCCAACCAAAACCTTTAGAAAGAGGTAGTGGAGAAATATCACTCAAAGATTTACACAAATTAGATGAAATAATAAAAGAAAGTAAAAATACCAAACTAGACGAAGATAAATAATTATTGTAATTAATATGTAAAGGATTGTAAATATTTCTACTAAGATTAAAATATAATATATTTAATGTATAAACCTTATTTAATATGTTATATTAAATTAACAAATAAGTCAATCTCGATTTACAATTGAAAGAATATTTATATTATACAATATATTCTTATGGTATTGTGATGTATGTTACTTAATTTCATCTTTGTGTACTATAGCACCCCTTTCTATAAGATCAGGAACCTCAACTGCCAACCATGGTCCAAGCTGACATATACATAATAGATATGTAAAGATTATATAAATAGTGATGAAAAAATTGATTAACTAAGAAACTTACTCCAAGTGCCATAGCATGAGCAATCCCAAACTTTGGCACATTACGTGCCCATAAAGGTTTAAAATGATCTGTAAGACAAATCTTTCCACCTCTATACATTTTTGCAGTTTTACCATCCAATTCTGGTAATGCTATTTCAGGAGCTGTTGTAGGATATGTAACAGGTACCTAAACATATCAGACAAATGTACAAAAAAATTTATAACTTTCCAATAACAAAGAGGATACTTACATCAAATTCAATTTCAAATTCATATTTGAGCAAGTTGTGTATATACCAACATTTACCAAACCATCTTGTACCCTCTTTATTTGATTCCAAACGAAACCAATCATTGTCTGATTTTTTGTTATTTGTGACATACTGAAAAGTATGCTACAATTACTTCAACTGAGCATTAATGTAATAACTTAAATAGCGATATTTTATGATTTTTATAGAATTGTTAGCCATATGGAAAGCAATACTATCCAAATATGATGTACTTTGATTAAAGCTTGATATTCTTCCTTCAATCTTTGCACCCATAATTCTTTGTCTCTGGGACCTGCTTTTGTTTGTAACAACGGAATGCTACTTAATGTTTTCTTCGTTGATTCGTCTACCATTATTAACTATTAGATACCTGTCAGTGAGTGTTTATATACTTGCTCGAATGGTTGAAACTATACTGTGACTTTTAAATAAATGTAGAGGGCCTCCATTGTACTATCGCCAGGGAGACAAAAAACACGAGTAAACAAAACCACGTGACTCGAAGAAAATCAAAATAGATTAGATTTAATAGATTTTATGCATAACAAGTTACTATTTATGTGTGACAATTGTAATTCTACAATGAAAATGTCAATAAAAGGAAATATATATATAGTTCAGTAACTTAATACGAGTGGCGCCATCGGTGGCAAAACGCCCAAGTTTGTTATGAAACTAGTTTCCACTCTTGCTGCTAGATGGCACCACTAATTAAAAGTAGAATAATTATTGTTAAATTGAATAACTATTCATACAGATGATACATATGATATATTAGTGAATATATTGTTGTTTCTAAAACACAGAATCCTATTAATTATGCATTTACGACAAATAAAACAATTTATTAAAAGTATCGGTGGCGCCATCTTATAGACATAGCAGGAACTATTTTCACTACAAACTTGGGCATTTTACCACGGATAGCGCCACTGTTTTATGGTAATATTTTCGCTTCACAGGCCTACGACCAGAGTACGCTGAAGTCGTAGTTGCGAAAGTAAGCGATATTGAATTCATGAACATTCTATGTTGTATAGTTTGGTTTAATTTACTCTCTGCTTTGTAGAGTATTTTGCGAAAAAATTGTGACATGTTAATCGTGAACCGAAAAGACTTATCTGTTGAAATAGAGTAATACAGATGCATTATGGCTGACTCATCTTATGAAAAAGGACTCACGGAACTTTCGAAAATGAAGGTAGCCTTTGTACATTCTGCATGTATGATTTTATAGCCGGGAAGTTAACCTTAAAATTAAAAGATAATACTTTCCTCTTTACGATACAGAATGATTTCATTTGCGTTAATTTTCTTGTTATGCATACAACTGTTCGTAGACAATGTCGCGTGCTTTTAATTTGTTGCATTCAACAGAAAATGTATATTATTTTAAACAATCTACATGAATGTTATTTAATAGGTTGCAGACTTGAAAATTGAATTAAAACAAAGGGGACTTCCTACCACTGGTAATAAAAATGAGCTGGTCGAGAGGCTTCAATTAGCAATTCATGGTGGTATATGTTTTTAATTGAATTTCAATATATATATTTTTATTTGTAAAAATTAAATATTGATAGAACAATGTTTTTCATTGTTAGATTCGGCACTATCTTTGGACGAAACAGCAGAAGAGATTTTAGATGAAGATGCCGTCCTTGGTGTAAGTTGACGATGAACTATTTATTTGACTTGGCTATAATAATATAAACGCAATGAACACTCTCTCTCATTCTCTTTATATAGGATGAAGAAATAGAAGAGTTATCAAGTAAACCAGATTCACAAGAATCAAATGAAAAAAGGAAATTATCTACAGAGAGTAATATGAGTGCAAAAAAAATAGTTCTAAATCGTAAACCAATCATTGAAGAAGTTAAGAATGATTTAATAGAAAAAACAGAGATTGATACAAAAACAATCGATGCTGCACCACAGGAAAAAAAGATTATTAAATTATCAGAGCTTGGTGTCAAAGAGGTAAGAACTCTTCCTCTATTTCGTGTTACATGAATTGAAAATTAAGAGATTAACACAGTTTGTGTTATTTATTTAAATAGAGATTAGAAATGAGGGCCAAGAAATTTGGATTGCCATTATCAGAGGCTGCCAGAAAGGAAGTCAGATCTGCAAGATTCAGTATTAATAATCAAAATAATAAGTCAGCTGCTTCTGTAAAAACACCTGTGGTATATATTCTTGCTTTAATATAATTAAAATATCGCGTACGTGCTTTAGATGTGCTTAATTTATTATGTACATTTACAGCATACAACATACGATGTTTTAAAGAAACGGGCAGAAAGGTTCGGCACATCAGTTTCTAATTTAATGGAAAAGGTAATCAAGCAAAGAAAATAAAAAATTTACAACGTGAAATTATATTTAAACGTATATGCGTAACATATAACTCTTGTAATCGTACTTGATTTCAGGCCGAATTGGAAGCTAGAATAGAAAAGAGAAAAGCCAGATTTGGTGAAGTGAAACCCTCCAATGAAAAAGTATTTCATGATAAAGTTAAGATTGTTAAATGATATTCAGTGTTATATACCAAAACAGCAACCTAGATTGCAAAGCTTATTCTAAGTTTTCTTATTTTCATTACAATCATTGTATACATAATAAAAGATCATCGTATTTGTTATAAAATACTTTGCACAATAGATCTAAGAGATTTTTCTTTCGATATAACATTATGCTGAATGTCTGTTCGAAGTATGTTTTATGTGCATTTTATTTAAAAGAAACTGTGAAAATACTTTATACTTATATTTAAGTTTACTTAAAATATTATAGAATAATGAACAGATAACATGCAGTGTTACGATACTACTTTTCCTATTTGCGATGGGAAAAAGTTAACGTTTTTAAGACGAGTTAAAATAATTGCCTGACATACGTTTTAAAATAAATAATTGACTTGAAAAAATGCATACTTGTAATATCATAGTTTCGTATCGCTATGAAGTAATACACAGTTGAAAACAAATAAATAAAATTGCTCCGACATCGACAAGCATTGAATTGAATGCTTTAAAGAGAGAGAAAAGCATCCTATAATATTATTTCAATATATTGAATTTTATTACAAAATGTTTGTATTTAGGCTACAACATGTAATATAATAATTGCGTTTGGTCTAGACCCTTATGAAAAGAAAAGCTAAACTGCACCACATTTACTGTTGTCTTGACAAGACACTTCGTCAGTTTACGTTTCAAGGAAACACTCGTAAATGCGAAAATGTTTGGTACACATGCAAAAATTAACGCATCTCTTTTGAGTTACTATAGATTACGTTTGAAACGTTTATCCAGTTTTGAGATCGAATCACTGTGTTTTATATCACAAATATATATTTCGTACGAAATATATAGAATTCCACTAAATGCGGATGTGCCATGCATAAAAGCAATATAAATATATGTATATGGATGTACTTATACATCGTCTGGAAAAATCGATTTCGCGTATTTTCTTTTCTTTTCTTTTCTTTTTATTCGGTGAGATTAAAAGTTGGATAAAAAACGAGTCTTCGGACATATCGAACAATTTTAAAGTTCTCTTACATATATGTTCACGGTGTTTAGTTTATTTTTTTTTCTTCTTTTCTATCAAAGAGATTAAGTTTTAGGATTGATACATGACGCAGCCACGAATTGTATGTAAGAATACTTTGTAGAAACGTACTCGATTATTAACGACCATTCGAGCGTTCGATCGAACGAAGACACACAGGAATTCGCATTTTCCTTGAAGCGCACCCTAAAAACGAACGGTCCGAAGACACACGTTATAATTAAAGAAGACAATAGAGATTGTACATTAAACAGTATACAACTGAAATATATCGTATAGGTGTAAAAATAATAAAATTAGCAGTAGTAAACTCTCTATTACATTATACGGCGTGTAATGGTGTATAATCGTTCAATTCGATCGTTAAACGTTCGACGAATAAAGGAAACTATCCCAAGCAGCTAATCCTAAGATAATGTATTTTCTTTTTTTTATTTATATAACTTCTATTTATATTAGGTATGCACGTACGTGTGATAACTAAACAGATACACGATTTTTGTGGCGCAAAGACACTACCAGCTTTGCGAATCGATCAAAGAGCAGGAGGCTGTTGTATGCCTAACGAAAACTAAACAGTAAACAGAGATAACATCTCTGTTTCTTTTTGGAAAATATGTTTTCTCACTTTGTTTTTAAGTATATCTGATCAGCGAATTACTTAATCGAATTGAGTTAGTTTCCAGTTATCGTTAATATTTTCACGAAAGTTTAATATCCAAGGAAAGGATTCAACGAAGAGGAATTTCTCGAAGCTGTGTTTGAATTCAATTTATACATTAATTTTTTTTTTTTAAAGTGGTTAGTTTTCGTCAATATGATTGCACGTGCTTAGAAAATCATACATGGACGTGTAGGCAAATATAATTATTGTATTTGTAATTGCACACCACCATAGAATAAAAATTTCACAGCTTTCAATTATTTGTCAATTATTTATATGCTTGACATGTTGATTTTCGTTCAATTCCCAACTCTTTCTCTTTGTCCCGCGACTTTTTAAAATTGGACTCAACAGCCTCCTGTTCTCTAATGTAACTATATTCAATGTTTGTTTGTTTTTCTCTTTAATATAATTATCAAGTAAAATTTGTAAAATACAATATTATACTACCTATCATAAATTCTTAATCTTTTCTTTATAAATAATTATAGTAGTAGTCTTCACACCATTTGTTAATTTATTATAATCGGATGCCGTTTTCTTTTCGTTTTTTTTTTTTAAGATTTAAATATTACATTTGTGCCCTTTGCACTAATTCAGTTTATAGTATTCTGCGTGACTGTATGTGTGTGTATGTATGTATGTATGGATGTGTGTGTGTGTGTGTGTATATATATATAATACATGTAATATAATCTAAAGGACTTATCGTATGTACATATATACATGTAACAACGGCGCATAGTCCGAATTTGTTAATAGTTTTTGTTCAATTACTACTAAGATCGACTTCATCAACAGTAAACGTTTATTTGGGAAGGGACACCTACACACCTACGACGGATTCGGATGTAACTGTGCACGAATTTCATCTGTGAATACTAATAGGGTTAATAGTTAAAATCTGGTCAGATCTTTGTGTAATCTTTCCTCTAGCGTAACGCAACTTGGTTTCTTTTTTTCTTTCTCGTTTACGTTGCTATTAGCGCGTGGTCGGTTGCTTCATATAAATTTAATCAAACTCGAACTAATTACAAAAAGCTTATAACTCTTAGGAAATAGGCTCCATTGTTAGCGATATAATATATTTATCCCTTTTCCTTGCTTGGCCAACCTTGGATTTGGTTTCGGCGGCGTTCGTTTCTTTCGATCTAATTTTTATTCTAAAAGTTCGCAATTTCAAACAACTTTTTGCTTAAGAGGTCGAAGAGGAAGACGATTCTAACTCTACGCGTTTCTTAAGTTTTAAAACATTACAGTACGCATTAGTATAAAATAATGCTAGAACGTACACCGTTATCGTTAATGTTATGCAAATACTCTTTCTTTCATTATTTCAAACATTCCAATGCCCGGACATATATTTATATATATATATCTACTTTTATTTTTTTAAATTTACGATTCCATTACACGTTACTAAACTCTTTTTATGTTTCTCTTGTACTCGTCCCTCTCGAGCAAAAGTTGCGATCTTACCTGGACCGTTAAAATACGCATGTATAACACACACCGCATTCTACTTAACGATTCAGGGTTGGCCAAGATCTCACTCATGCTACGAATCAAGATCGTCCTCTCTCTGGCTACTAAAGTAAGATACCAAACCACCGAATTCTCCGGAACCTTCTTCGTCGTATTGTTTACTTCCAGCGCCGGCATCGTTTGGATGCGCTTGCTGTTGAGGCGGAGGAGGTTGAGGAGGCGGTGGCGCTTGAATGGGCGGCTGGTTATCCGCGGGAGACGAGAAGTGGTCTGCAGGGTACGGAGAACCTTGGTATGCAGCCGCATCGTCTGCCGTGGACATTGGCGGTGGAGGTGGGTAGGCACCGTAGTGATAATTAGGGGGTGGGGGTGGATGATACGGTGAGAAGTTGCCAGGTGGTCGATTGGGAGGTGGCGAGGGTTGTTGCATATTATGGTTAACCGGTGAAGCATTCGTGAATGGTGGTATTTGATGCCTGGGACCCATTGGATTGTCTGCGAACCTGGACAACGGAGGAGGAGGACCCCTGACATAAGGAGGAGGCGGAGGAGGTGTGGGACCACCTTTGGCCAGAGGACTTCCGGCGGCTGGCGGAATCATCGCTGGTCCAGGTCCGAGTGGAGAACTGCGATCTCGATTGTTGATCGATATTGGTCCACCGCCTGACGGAGACGGATCCATTGGATGATGAGGCGTATGATACAATTGAGGACCGGATACTCTCATTCGCATGGGCGGAGTACCTGATCTCACAGCCGCAAAGTGAGGTGGCATGGAGGGTTGACCCGCTTGTCTGTACGGCGAAGGAATCCTGCCTCGAGGTTGCATTTCATAACCAGTTCTGGGTCCGCCCATTATCGGACTCGCGGCGTTTGGTCCTCCGAAATACTTGTGCCCCATCGCTGCGGCTGCTGCGGAGAATGATTGCGGACTACTCGACACGGGCTGAGATTGAAGCATTCTGGTGATAACGGAAGACTGTTGTTGATTGTTGGGCGGTAACGACGGGTAGACAGGTTGCGAGGTCGGAGTTTGCGAAGAGGGCGGTCCTTGTGTCGTAACGATACCAGCAGGTGGCGTGGACGGAGCCGAGCCAGAGGTGCTACTGCCTGGTGTAGGAAGTACGTTTGGTATGTCACCAGGTTTCATTTCTGGATTCGAGTCGGTACTCATGCCCATTAAACTAACGTCGACGACACCCTTCGCTGCTGCTTCTGCGGCTCTAGCTGCTTCTAGCGCAAGAGTCTTTTTACCCTTGCCCCGCCCTCTTCGTTTAGGTTTCATCGGAGAACAGTCCGGGCTGAAGAGTTGTCCATCTGGTCCTGTCATCATGGGAATGTGTCCCTCGCTTGATCTTTCAGCCTCTGGCGTCATAATTGTAGACAAAGTAGGAGTAATAGTGGGTGAAATATTACTCGCTATGGGCTGCGGCACGCTAACAGGTAAAACGGTAGCGTTCAGGTCTGGAGCCCCATCTCTGCGCATTTGTTCTGCAAGAATTTCAGCTTTGCTGCGACGACCTCTCTTCTTCTTTTTTGGTACCTCTCCGTCGGTTCCTTCCGGTGCATTAGGGTCGCGTTGCCTCTCAGCTGCTAATATTTCCAATGCCTTCAATCGTGCCTTCTCCAATTTTTTAGCTTCCCGCTCTTCTTTCTTCTTCTTTTTTGCTATTTCAATAGCTGCAAGCTCTAATTGTCGTCTACCATATTCTTCGTCTTCCATCATCATCTGTTCTAGTTGTTCGTCATCTAAGTCGGCTAATTCGCCGGGTCCGAGTCCCGTTAGGGAACCATCTGGAACATCCCCAGTAAATGAACCTGCCGCCGACATTGTCGTACCAGTCAATCCTACGTTTTCTGAAAGATTGTCATCAATTTTTGAATCTATCTCTCCTATAGGATTGTCAATGACATTAGCCATGATATCCTTTTCCCCATCTTGGTCATCTTTTTTTTGAATTACAGAACCAACCAAAAAGTTTTGCTTTCGCGCTTTATTCTTACTACCGGGTTTTGGACCAGGTTTTTTTCTCTGTTTTGGCGTTCCATCGCTTACCATTTTTCGTTTAACTCCTGGACTTTTGCTTTTCTTCGGTTTCCTACTTTTTGGTGATTTATTTTTTGATTTGTGACCATCCTTTTTTGGATTGTAAATGTCACCTGTAAGACATAAGAACCCATTAGTATACTTGAACTCAATATTAACACATTCGCAGCTGTTGATGTACTTTTACGTAATTTTTAAATCCATAACTGTTCGCCTCTGATCTAATATTACATTATATATTTGTAATAAATTCGTATCAAATTTATGTGAAACAATGATGATAAGACTCTGCAGCAATTAGTTATAAATTTTAGAAAGACTACGAGAAACTTATCTGATAATGAAAACATTAAACAAAAAATGAAGTATTTTTGTTCTATAATATTAAACATGATGTGTCGAAAAGTATTGCTCCCTATATAAAGTCGCGCTCTAAAATCGTCGGCTGCGAAAGTGTTAATATTGTCTTACAAGTTACCTGAGTCTGAACCTTTGTCAATATCCTCGATAACATCTTCGCCTTCGTTCACGATAAACTCATCTTCGCTTTCACCAGTTCTTCTCAATGCCTTCTTTAATTCCTGTAATTTTATAAGTATATTTAATATTTTTACTTGGTTATGTTTTCACGTTATTTATTACCTCTTCGCTATCCGTCGCGATTTCTTCTTGATAATTAATTTTTCTACCTCGAGTTCGTCTACCTAATATTTCTTCTTCTTCCGGTTTGTTTTCGTCTGGAAGACCACCATAAATGATCTGAAAGTATAATTAAGTTCGTAACGTCGTGATATTATATCAAGAGAGAATTGAGTGGAGGTTACATACTTTTCTCCGAATGGTCGTGGTCTTCTTTGGTTTCGTTATGTTCTCCTGTAATAAATTAAATGATGCGATTTAAAATATAAACATGAAATGTAAACATTTTAAGTACACGATAAATGAAGACTTACTTTCTTTTTCTTTTGCTGTCCTAGTTCGTCTACTAGTGGAACGATTGATACTTGAGGTAGTTCAGACTTTATTCCCTCTAATCTTGTATCTTTCGCCTCGTGAGCGACGATGTTGTCGTTACCTTCGGTTGCATTTTCAAGTTTGATATCTACGGCTTCAGGTATTGTGGGTTCCTCTACTTCTAACTGCCGTTGCGCTTCACATTGCGCTTCAATTCTTAATCCTTCGATTGATTCGTCGTTTTCGCTTTGATTATCTGATTCAATGATACGTTTTCTCTTTTTTTTCTTTTTACTCTTAGTTTTCGGTAACGTCTTATGTCTGGATGTTGATAGAGTTTTACTTCTGAAAGAAATTGTTGTTATAGTACGTTCATAACCTATTCGAATCGTGTAATAATGACAGTATCTTACTTTTTCTTTTTCTGTCGCCACGAATTATCACTATCTTCATTATCTGAATCCCATGCAGATCGAGATTTTTTCCTTTTCGGTCTATCGCTTTCCTCGCTATCGTCGTCAACTGTAAATAAATGTAATTGTTTAAACTTACCTATAACATTTAACTTACCTAACAACAATTTAACTACTGTCTAGAATTGTTTTGTTTTACTTACTAAAGTCTTCTTCGTAACGCATAGTCCTGGCCCTGGTACTTCTTCGTACCGATCGCGAATCTCCTCTTTTACCGCGTCGTTTTGTGTCAGCAAAAGTGCTTTCATCGGAAGATGTCACATGATCATCAAAATCTTCCTCGTCTTCCGAACTGGTGCCTTTGAAATCTTCGTCGCTTTCTGGATCATCCTCGCTGCTTATATCAAGACTATTTAATTTACGGGGCTTTTTTCGGGACAAAAATTTTTTTACGACTTGTTTATGATCATCATTGTCATCGATAACATCCTCTCCCTCGATCTTATATTCTTCGTCACTGTCCTTTTCTGATTTCTTGTCCATGTTATCCTTGTTCTCTTGTGTCTCCTCGGCGCTTAATAATTCACTCTTAAACTGAAGCTAAAGAAAAATGTTCATAACAACACTTTAAATATGAACGATGCACAGTCACGTTAAAATACATAATGAATGATGTTACCTCTGCTTCTTCTTTCTTTGCGTTAACTATAGTTGCGATGTCTTTTCCTCTTCCTTGATTTCCAGCTCCCTGAATAGCCTCTACTTCGTCCTGAATGGCAGCATTAATCATTGCGTCATAGTCGTTAAACTTGTATTTATTTGCAGATCGCCTTTCGCGTAACTGGTATACAGGTTCGCTTTCCTCGCTGCTAGAAGTTTCTGAACTTGAAGAAGAAGAAGAAGAAGCAGAGGAGGATTCTACGCAAACAGTTGTATATGCGTTAGTAATTTTCTAGATATTTAACGATACGATAAAGTATTACGAAAGATATAAAATTAACCATTACCAGATTCTTGACTAGACGCTTTCGATCCTTTCTGACGTTGCGACTCGTTTTTATGAAGAACATTATCTAGACTTATACCAACGAATGCTAATCTCTTTTTTCTTAAAACTTCATTTTCATGCCTTTTCGCTAACTGATCGTACGATCTTAAGCTTTCTTGTAATTTAGTCACGAGTAAGTTCTGCAATTGATATCATAGAATGTGAATTTATAGTTAAATGAATGCTTCAATAACGTATTCAGACGTACTTACATGTTGACACGGAGGACAGAACCAATCACCCTCGGGTATGAGCATCAGTGCAGGTCTAAGGCAAGAGCAGTGCCAGCCTTTATCACAAGAATCGCAAAGAAGTATCCATTCTGGATGATCTGCTTTATCACATTTCTGGCAAGCATATTCATCATCCGCTTCTTCGACATCGCTTTGAGCTACAATTAAGCAAAGAGTTTATGATTCGTTACGATATATATGTTATGCGCGTTAACTTTCCTGGTGACAATGCATTACCTTTCTGAGCAGTTCTAGCTCTTCTTAACGGTTCAGATTCCTGATCCTTTTCAAGATCGCTTTCTGGCGAGAATTCATGGTCACTTTTAAAAAGTAAGGATCCTTCGCTCTCTATTTCCTCTTCTTCGTCTTCTTCCTCTTCAACTTCATTTTCTTCGTCGCTACTAGATCCCGAAGAACTCCGCCACGGATGTGCTTCGTTAAATTTAGCCAACATCTTCTTTTTTTTCCTCCTTCGACGTTTCCTTTTAGATTTCTTGTCCGTTTCTATTTCTTTTATTACTACTTCTTCTTCGCTTTCCGGCTGAAAAAATTACTTGTCACAATATTTCTTTAATGCTACTTTATAAACTTATACAAAACGGCAACGTACTTTTTGTTTCTTGCGTTTCTTCTTTTCCGTGGAATCTTTCTTGTCTTTCGAATCGACTAAAATTTCGTCCTCGATCCTCCGTTTATCTGCTTCTTCTTTAATTTTTAATTGCGCTATTCTTCTAGACTGCCTGACAGGAGTTTCGTCTTGCGTTAATCCGGAATGCACTTCGGCAATGTCTCTGCCTACCTCGAGGCCCAAAACCATTTTTCCTATAAACAACATATTTGTATAAAGTAAATCAGATGGAAATAATCGCTGGAATACATAATACCTAAACAAAATTTAACTCACTTTTCTTCCGCCTTTTCTGAGAAATCGGTGTTATATTCAAGTTTGCGTCATTATTACTTAGAGTTCTTTCAAGATGAACCTCAGGCGATACTTCCGAAACTTGATTGCTCCCATATTGAAGGTGTTTTGGTCGTGTCGACCGTGCGTTTCCTCTGTAACCACGCCTTCGTCTTCCTCTAGGACGTCCTCTTGTTTTCCTTTCGAACATAACCGAATGAGGAGTGCCTTGGTCATCGCTAACATTCTGAATTTTCTGTCCTTCAAATTTCACAGGGCTACATTTCACGACCTCGTCCTCCGAACTTATCGTTACAACGCGACTCTCCTCTATAGATTTTCGCAATTGTTTATCAGGGATACGTTTTCCGCGTAGTCTTATTCTTTTGCCTCCCATCATACTTTCATCTTCTTGTTTAGTCCGGACGTCTTCCGAGTTAGACTCGTGAGAGCTGTTACGCCGTTTCCGAGATACTTTTGGTGATTCCATAGAATCTAATTTCCATCCGTCATAAATAAGTTCGGATACAGGCTTGACTCGCAAGCCCATTTTTGGCGCGGGTACCTCATTTTGCTCGTTATCGCCTAACTTTCTTAACGTATCTTCGTCGGTGCACGCCAAAGGATCAACTTCTTCGGGAGCTGTATCAAATAGATTTTCGTTGTCTGCTCCCATAGAGTCATCCGATGACAAAGAAATTTCTTTGATCTCGATACTTTGAATTTCCGATCTCCGTACCTTCTGTTTACTATCGACGACGCTGCTCTTCTGTTGAACTTGGTTCGATGCATTATCTGCTACATTGACAACTGTACTCGGATCATCTTTCCTTAATGCTGTTACACCTGTATCGGACATTGTCCCACCGCTTACTTCAGCTTCATTTACGGGTACCTCTGCCTGTTTACAACTATCCAAATTTGTATCCAATTGCACTTCGGAACTAGTTAAACGATCCAATACTTGTTCGTTTGATTCCGTATAAGGAGGTTTAGACTTTAACGGAGGAACATCTTGGATATCGGACACGTCGCTTAATCTTTTACTAGCTTCCTTTTTATTATCGTTTTTCGCGATAGCTGACTCTGATGCTATATCTTGGGCATTGAAAATTACTGTACTGTCGTTTACACTCGGGACAATATTCTCGGGGAGGGATTCCGTGACCTTATTCATTACGTGAAGCGATTCGTTACGCTTTTCGTGATTTTCTCTGATACCCAAATTTTCGGATTTTTCAGTCATAAAATTTACGAATTGTAAATTGTCCATGGGCTTGAAATCTTCCGATATAGTTGAAATATTATTCTTACATATTTCTGATTTATCTGTACCCGAGGATATATTGTCGTATTTCAGTGGTAACACGTTCACCGAGTGAATGGATGCATCGACTTCTGGCAATTCTTTATTTAGGTGACTTTCTTTGTGCAAACTCACGTCGAATTTCGTTTGTTTATCGCTGAATTCTGAAAGTTCTTTCAACTTTTTATACGGTTCCACGATTGAAAGTTCCTCTGTAACGTGTTTCATTTTTTCAGGTTCAATACACGTAACATCGTTATCCAAATTGATCACCAATTTTTCTTCTGCAGATTTTAAATGTTGTTCTTTTAAATTTACGCGAGTTATTTGATTGTTTACATCGTTGGGCTCGATACCTTCTTTAGTTTGCATAAGGATTCTTATTTTATGCTCGATGCCTACTGGTTTCGAATCGTCCTTTCGTTCGGAAACCAAGCTCTCCATTTTTTCTGTAGCCGAACCTGGCCATTTAATTCCCTCTTCGGTGTTCTCGGTATCTATCGAATTGTTTGCTTTGTCCAATGACGAGTCTATGGATTCTTTATTTAGCGAATTATACGCATCCCCAGGACCAGTTTCCGAAGGAACAGTCAATTCTTTAATATTATTATCCTCTGGACTATTGATACTTTTGTTTTCATTTATCGATACGATTGATTTGTCGTTCGAATCACGTTGAACGATATTACAATTATGTTCTTGTCCAGCTGTTTCTTCGATGGTTAATTCATTTTCTCTATATTCAGCGTCTTTGTTTGTTACTTTTCCAATATTACTTTCTACCGATAACTCCGACTGTTGCTCATTGGTGAGCGTGTTTTGTATTTCGTTAGACAGTGTTTCGCTCTGCATAGTTGGTTCTTCGACATCATCTTTCTCGGTCTGCTTGTTAATAATTACAGTTCCTTCTAAATTACTGGTGTTCTTATTTCTAGGTCTGCTTGATTCCGTTTCGACAGGTTCGAAAACGTCGTCGCTACCATCGTTGGAATCGCTGCTGTCGTAATTGGGAACTAAAGATTGTTTAATTTCATTCACGGATTCCTGAGGATTTCGAAAGCTTGGACTTAACCGATTCACTTTCGGTTCTTCCGTTTCTGCTTTGTCGGTAATATTTTCTTCTTGCGAATCGTTTGCATCTTCTATGTTATTCGTCAAATCTTGCTCTTGGTTTTCTTCAACGTGATCTGTAACATCTTTGCATCGATCCGTATCGTCAATTTCTGGTATCGTAGGTTTCATCGTAGTATCGGTAGAATTTAATTCGATATTTGCAATGTTTTCCGTTTTTTCTGTTTGAGGAACATCAAACGAATTAATTTCATTTCCTTCAGAGGGGGATGAACGTAACTCCAACGAGGTATCGTGATCGTCCTCATCGTGCGACAAAGATTCGTGGGAAGATGTTTTGTGTTTGTGTAATTTAGCAGATTCCAATGAAATATTATTAATAACCATATTTTTATTCGATTCTTGGTCAGCACAGGAACTTCGGTCCTCCGATGCAACATCCTCAAATTCATTTGCAGTTTGAGCTAAGTTAGATAAATTAATTTCTTTCGTAGTTTCAACAGTATCAGATTTAGATGGTTTAAAATTATTTGTGTCAGGTACTATCTCTGGTAATACATTGTACATAGGACATTCATTTTTAAAGGGCGACTTTTCAGAATCTAGTTGCACTTTAACACTTTCATGAAACGACGTATCTCGAATGCAGGCATCATCTGAGCTACTTATTGTAGGAACTAACGGATCTTTATTATATTGTTCAATCGATTCTGAGCTAGTAACAGTCGAACTGTCCGCGAAATCTAATTCAGTATTAATATCAGGCACAGAGTTTTTAATAACCGAGTCATCCAGTGTCTTTTCTCTCATCTCTTCGGAATCCTCTGAAACTTCGTCTTGCGTACCAACGTCTGTTAACGCATCGATTCTTTCACTATTTTTGTCATAATTCACGCACATCGAATCCGCATCGGAACCAACCTGGTTTTTCATATTTTCATTGTCAGTGTCTATCGATCGTTCCTCCTGGCTGTCGAATTCGGAAAAATTGTCATTTTTTTCACTGTGCTTACTACAAGTCTCAGCAGGTGAATCGAATTCTTTTTCAGAGACATGTTCCATCTCTTTTTCTGCCGAACTATCAACCTCTTGATAAGTGGAACATTCGGGCCTGCTTGGATAATTTGATTCGGATAAATTATTTTCGTATTCCGTTTTTAATTGTGGACTTTGAGTAAAAGATGACGTACACGAATTATTAATCGATACCGAATCCGTTTCATCATTTTTAAGTATTGCGCATACATCGGATGATTTACATTCGGCTTTGTCTTCGGAACAAGAAATTGGAGTTTCTGTGGGATTAACGGGATCGTTCTCTAGATCCGACTTTTCGTTTTGTAATTGTTCGTCTAATATCTTGCATTGCGTTACGGTAGGTGCTGCAATTACATTTTCTAGTTCCGCATCCGAAGCGTCTTTACTTAAATCATTCGTACTGTGAGGTTGCGAAATCGCATCCGACGCTTCTGTTTCTTCAGGTTTCGAACATTCGTTTGTTGTATTTTCGCTACTAGAAGTAGGATCTTGCGTGGTAACAGTACTACAGGATTTTAAATTTTCTTCGATGTTTAGTTTCGATTCCGAGCGAGACAAATTTGCTTCTGCCATTGGTATCGCGCATTGTTGTTCTTCTACGGAATATCTCGACGAGACTGTTTGTTCCCATGCGTTGGTGGTTGGTCCTTCAACGTTTTCTGTTTTACTTTTGTTATCGTTTTCGCAATGCGAATTATCGGAGTTGGGTGTATACGATTTGATTTTCAATGAATTATTATTTGTTTGCGTTACGTCGTAATCGTCCGATTTATAGGAAGAAACTATGTCTTCCATTGGTTTCGAAGAAGAAACGCATTCGTATTGCAACGTTTCTGATTTCGATTGTATAGTGGTTGAAACTATTTGATCGGACTGTGATTCAGATACTTCCGATTTCGAGGTATACGAAACACAGTTAGGTCCAAAAAAAAATCTTGGCGGAGAAGAAGCTACCGGTTTACATTCGTTATCTATTTTTTCTAAACTGTCCTTCTCGCGTGAAACGATACTTTCCGAATCACAGATATTCTGTACAATGTTTTTCTCGTTTATCGAACGTGTTGTAGCCGTGGCTTCTGTACAAGTGTCTAATGCTTCCGACGTATCCGCTTGACATAAAGATATAGAAGAGTCACATTGCACGGAGACTTGAACGGTGAGACTTTGTTTCTGTTCGTCAGAAGACTCGCCTGTACCCTTCTTTTGTGGACTTCCTAATTCGACGTTCCTCTCTTGAAAAGTTATATCCTCGGTATTTACAGAATTTCCGTCAACTTTAACGTCCTGACTTCTCCTAGTGAAATTTTTACACTCACTTTCATTTTTCTTTGATGATATGTCTCTTTCGTTTGATATGATACTACTATCGCATTCTGTTTTTTCTCCCGGTTTTCCGACATCCCACCTTGATAGCCTCTTCATGGAACTGCTAGTATTTTTGGGTATGATTTGAATACCCAGAGTTGGCTTGAACTTGGGCTTTTCTTGCGTCGAGCCTACAATTTGACAATTACTCTTGACGTTATCGCTGGATTGAGGGAAATTTCTGTTTAATTTTATGTTACTTTTATTCGCTACTAGCGATCCAGTAGACACCTCGTTTACAAGACTGTCTTCGGTTGAGTTCAGGGATAAAGATGAAGTAGCAGAATCAGCTTCGTTTTTTGATTCATTGCTTTCCTTATTGTCAGCTGACGTATCATCGTTCGGGTTACCCGCCTGGCATTCTTCGCCAGATCCTTCCCCGTAAAAAAAAATGATAGGTTCCTCAACCGCTTCACCAAGTCCAGGATTCACTGCATCGCAGTCGCTACCAGATCCTTCGCCTTGAACCATCATCATTGGTTCCTCTATGGCTTCGCCAACTTCATCTCTCCAATTAGTACCAATTATTGGTCTTTTATCCATAGTCCCTCTAATTGGTATTACATCTGCTCTTATTCTCTTTAACATGTCTTGTTGCATATCGTCCCCTTCCAACGGACGTTTTACCGATGTTGTATTCATCCTTAAAGCTGTTATCTTACTTGGATCTGGAAGTATCGTATAATTTGGTAATCTGTGATCTTCTTTGCTAGATATCCTTGTAGTATTATGATACGGAGCAGACGACATGTCGTACGTAGGAAACGACATTTGTCTTTTACTCAAGTCTGCTACCATTGCGTGATTACGCATCATCACAGCCCGCGCGTCGTATGGTAAGTTTGTCACTTCCGGTTTATTTAACTTTTTCGTACTGAGATCCATTTCTCTATGTTGAAAATCTTGCGTTCTGTAACCAGGAGAGGGTAAGTCTATACTTTTATTCAATTTTCGACTAGATAAATCAATTCCGGAGAAATCCATCGGCTTATTTTGTTCGTTAGAGCCTTCCCAGCCTCTAGGCGATGTAGATAAATCCATACCTCTGTGCCCTCTATTGGTTTTTTCCGTCTGACTTCTCGCATAAAAGTCTTGAGGTAATCTATCATCGTCTCCGTTTACTATATTTCCAACGATACTTCCCGACCTTGCTAGATTTTCAGCTATTTTCTCTAACGATTTCATTGTGTTCGGTTTGTCAAGTTTTTCAGATTGTATCCTCACAAGATTCGCAGCCAATTGATCTATTGGTTTGACAGATAATTTACAATGCGTTGTTGGTATATCCGCGGATGGAAAAGGAAGATTATTTTTATTAGGTAACTTGTCGAATGGTTTCATAACTTGTTCCACCGAATCTTCTGATTTTTTTGTTGCGTTCAAAGCGATGCCAACCGTCTCCTTCCCTTCGTGTACTTGTATCGTTTCAGAAAGATTTGCCAACTTAAGAGGAGATGTGATAACAGGTGTTTCGATCGATTTAAGAGGCACCAACTCTTCCGCGTTAACTTTCGAACTACTCACTATTGTATGTTCTTCGGATTTAAATGTTTCTATGGGTTTAGAATTAGACGCGACGGAAGTAACTGTTGTTTCTTCGATCGTGTTCATTTCTTTCTTTTGAGGCGAAACTGATTTTTTTTCTGACAATGTATCAACTTTGCCATTTACAAGTTTTAAAGATGATACCGATACTAAGAGGGGCATCTGAACGCGATTTGACTCTATAGCTTCCATTTTTATAGTTTCCTGAGAATCGTCCTCTTCGGTATTTTGTTTAGAACTTTCATCGTTCGATAATTCATCCTCGATTTCCAATCCCTCTTCCGCATCGTCGTCAGCTTCGTTACTACTACCTTGGTGTCGTTCGATCTCAAGCTCAAAGTCTTCACTTTTCATCTTTTCCATTTTCTTGACGCTTGAAACTTCAATTCGAATACCATTTTCTTGCAAAGCCTCATCCTCCAGACTCGGCGATGTCGTAATTTGTCCCGTATCGATAATAGGTTTTTCGGAAATTTCTAAACTATTACTATCTTCGTTGATCGGAATAGGTCCAACCTCTCCATTCGATAAAGTGCTTATGAGATTAACGACGCCTTCTCGATCCCTAGTATCAAGAAAATAATAACTCTGTATTTACATTGAAATATTTCAAAGGCACTCAAGAGTACAAAACGTATACAAACTGAAAACATACTTAGCTACAAGTTCCCAATTCTCTTCGTCTACATCTTCTCTATAAACCCTTATATTGCACTCTTCGTCAAGTTGACACCAATATGCCAATCCAGATTTATCTCTCCCCAATGGTTCCACGCGTAATTCGTTAGCTGCAACTTTATTCACTTCATTTTTAAACTTTTGATTCAAGTCAAATTGCGTTTCCAGAAGAACCTGTAACGATAAAAACTTTTCAGATTAAATTGAATTTGATAATTATACATACGTTACTTTTAAAATAATTTAAATCTTATAGAATATAGTAATGTAATGATTTTAATACTTTGAGTAAACGTAGCTTGACAGCAATACGGGCTTTCTTGTAACCAAAACGCTCGAGTTCCCATCCATCCTGATTAGAATATGTATGGCAAAATTTAACCAGTGCTCGTTCCCACTTTTCTGGTGATACTGTTTTCCGTGTTTTGCGTAACAATTTGATGTGGAGATCTATCAACTGTTGTGGTACTACAACAAGAAGAAATTATTAATAAACAGAAATAAGTTCAGGTATAGAAAATGATAAATATTCGCGAATGATGGAAATAAATCGAAAATGTTCATTAACATAACATTGCTATTTACGTACGACTAAAAATAAAAAGTAAATCGATGATAATTTATAAGTTATTTTTGCCGTATAATAATATATTAAGTGTCCCGCATAAAATAACGAAGCGATTGAGTATATCGAAATTTCAAATATAGCGTATATCGAGAATTCGACGCGCGATTCATAACTCGTAATCACGTGTAACCGACGTTGACAACAAGGGAGGTGGCAGCACGGGAGAAAATAACAACAGAGCAGAGCAAATCAAACTTAACTGTCAATAATATTATTATTCGAACGTATCGACGAATCGTAATCACAAGTAATTATTAAACATTGTTAATCGAGGGTTTGCCGTCTAATAACTGTTTTACAAAGCTACGAAAAAAAAACAAAAGACAAGAGAGACTGGAAGAAACGATGTCGCGAATTGTGATGGGGAAAAAAAGGACGAAAACAGTCATGAGTATCGTGTTTACTTAGACGAAACGATCGGTTCGCGTATAATTAAAAAGCAAACGAAGGCGTCGAACAATGTGCAAATCGGTAGGCGAAATACGTCGAAACGTAGAGAGAAAAAACTAATATCGCACGCAAGACTTTTGGCCTCGCGGGGGCGGGTCAATCATTCTCTCTCTCTTTCTCTCTTTCCCATGCATACACGTATGCATGCTCGAGTTTACTCACCATCCTGCGTATTTTCAAGCATCTCTTGAAGGCCCGCGATATCTGGATAAACGATCCCACAGGACTTGCCGAAGCACTCGAGAAACGAACAGATCACAGCGAAATTTGGGTCACTCGCGCAAGAGGCTTCGTTATCGGACGCCATTTTTCCGCCGCTTCTCTCTGGGCCCGTCGCCGCTAGGCGATATACTACGCTAGGCGGCCTAACAACTCGTATCGCATTTTCGTCCAACTGTTTTCGGTGATCGTTAGTCTAGTTACAGCTCATCCGTTAAAATAATAATGCGTTTAGGAAACAATCGAACGCCGGCCTTATCGGAAGGTGTTCCGACGCCGTTTCCCGCTTCGTTGTTTTTCGCTATACCTTGATGTTCTACCTGCCACTCACACCCGCATCGAAACCACAAACGTACACGAATAAACACACGCGTCAGAGAAACCAGAACGCGAAGACAGTAGACGGAGAAACGTAGAACAAGGGAAATCGGTTATACCCTTTGGCCCGTGTTGTCTTCGTAAACTTCCACTTTGTTTCGGTATCGTTTCGACGATTCAAGAAAACGAATACTTTCTCGCGCGCGCCTCTTTCTCCCCTTCGTTCTCACTTCACACTTTTCCACATATCACGGTGCTCAACCACAAACACACGGACACACAGGCGTAGAGATCGTTGCGCCTCTCGAGTATAATATACACAATGTAGTGTGTGCACGCGCGACGCGCGCGCGCGCACCTTCGGGCGCAATAATAACGATGCACGTAATCGCGGAGTATCGCATTCCCTGGACACGTTATTCGTAGCTCGCCTTTCTGTCGGTGAGAATCGACGTTGACGTCGAATCACGGGGTGTATCAATTGTAGAGAAATAATAACCGCAGGAACGATCACAACAATGAAAACTCTCCTCTTCCTTGCAGCGCGACGCACTGGACATCGCCTTCGGGTCCGGGATACGAAACATTTGGGGGGTTCTCAACCTGTCGCGACGCGATCTATGTATCTGCGAACCTTAAAGCCGCGTTTATGGGATCTATTCATTTAACGAAGCTTTGTGTACCGAATCCAAAGCTGGATAAATATTCTTCTTAGATGATAAGGTAGTACGCGTCAAATTTTTTTGTTTAGATCTAAATGTCGCAGTGCGATAATAAATGGCGTTTGATTGTTGGTTGTTCTATTAAAGGGGAACGAGTTCCTTGCGATACATTACGTTGGATACATGCACGCCGGTTCGTTGTACATAACATTAACATTTTCTATTCCCTAACACGAATATTCAGGATGTTTGTGTGAATGTAAGTGATACTTGAGTAAATTTAGTATTTGAAAAAAGGTTATAAAAAGTGTCTAAAACAGGACTGAAGGTATGGTATTGAAATAGTTGTCAAGAAGAAAGCTGAAAGAAGTTGTATACAGTGTTATGGGAATGGCTTTTGACCTTTAGACACTTTCATCTTAAATTAAAATAATTACTTTATGGGATCAAATTTGTTTTATATTTTACCATTGGTATCTCATGGATTAAGACTGAAGATATAGTGTCTGTTACGCCTCAAAACTGTATGATGAAACATAGGTGTTCTTATAGGATGTGTATTCTCAAGGATCGCATAAACCTATACAAGAATTCAGAGAGTACATCTTCCATCATTGTTACATTACTTTTTGATACATCTTCTCTGTCTTATTCAGAATATTTCAAGATGCAAAACAGCATTCTTTTATATAAAGCTATTTTATTTGTTATATTTTTATGTTACATTTCAAATATCATTTTATTTGTATTTATTTGACGTTCCTTTCTTCAACATAATATTCCAGATACTTGAATAGCAAGTTATTATCCAGCTTTGAATTCGTCCACCGTCTCTTTCCCGTTTCACGAAAACCCCGCCTCGTTAGTATTGATCCACGATCAACAGGGTTTATCTGATATATGTACCTTTGAATTTCGATTATATTGAAAGAGCGCGAAAAGTTTACGATAAAACGTTGAGCGCACGTTTCAAGGCTCCCCCCGAACGACGCTCTCGCTCAATGACGTAGTTCTGCGTAGTTCCGTACAACTTTGAATAGCAGGGGCAACGATTCGATCGATTAGAACCATGTATAGAGACGAATATTTTCTTTCCTACCCTTCTAGTCCCTGTGGGCACTCGCGGTCGTTATGAATTACCGAACAAGACCAAAGTAGCAAGCACACGCGAGCGTGCACCTTGCTACGTTTCGATTTTCACACTGTTTACGACAGCCTTTACATGGCCTTCTATTCTACCGTGCTATACATCAAACACAGTAAACACGTCGACGTTTCACAGCAGGCTGAGATTGTGCGACTGCTGCGATCGATCGCAAGAGCCAGAAACACGAGCGAACGTATACATATATCTACAGGCAGTGTAGAGACGAGACCCTTTGTCGACACCATTACGTCGAAAGTATACGATAGAATCTTCTCCGTAACCGTACCGTTTATTCGTAACTTACTTATTGATCTTACGATCAGGAAATAGTTCGATTAGTATCTCTTCTTTCAACGTGAAGCTGAATGGAAATCCATTGAAATGATCGATGAGCAAAGTTTTTAAAATATGAAACTTTTCGTGTAGACGGTGCTGCCACGAGTGTTTCAAATCGATAGCGCGGGAGACA
Source organism: Hylaeus volcanicus (assembly GCF_026283585.1). Classification (NCBI taxonomy): domain Eukaryota; kingdom Metazoa; phylum Arthropoda; class Insecta; order Hymenoptera; family Colletidae; genus Hylaeus; species Hylaeus volcanicus. The sequence goes on along the minus strand of NC_071977.1, from coordinate 1,615,645 downwards.
TTTCCGTTAGGTGATCGATCGCGTTCGTGTGTCTCGAAATTACAGAAAAGATCTCTGAAAGTTTGACTCTTTTTTTGATACTTTGCGTCTATAAATCATCGATTAAAACTGTGAACAATTCGGTTGTCTGACTCGTGTAAGTTAAGTTTACGTGTTGAGAAATGATTCATGGCACGCTACACAAAACTATCGTATCTTTCGAAGGAAATAAGAGACATAATTTTCCGACCAGCGTAATAATACAAACGATTCATGAAATATAAAATGTTTATTTCAGAATTAAAGTTCTTCTAACTTTGCATCAACAACTCCTATTAGCGTATGTATAAATGATTGTATTTACAACATATATTACTAGAAAAAGGTCTTAGTATTATATCAATGGTTGTGTTTGATGATGTTTGATACTGTTCAATTCCCTCTCATACTTTATACACGACGCCATTTTTACCTGAGTAGACTACTTTCTTTTGTCTGCTGTACATAATCCTATTTGTCATGTGTCCTTAAACTAGAAGTTTCAATATTGGGGTATCAGTTGAATACATAGCACCGTACAGGCTGTTAGATAAAAAAAAAAAAAAGGCTTATTATTCATCCGTTCACAACACATTTAAACTGTTTATGCGTTCATCGCTCTAGAACTGTCGAGGAAATACTTGGAATGAAATCACCCTATTTGTACGAAAATATATAAAGTGACAACAGTATCCAAATAATGCATAAATCTATTCTTTAAGTAAAACTCATTTTACGCAATTGATAAATCTATTTAATTTAATCATTTGCTTTCCACATTTTGTGTTTTAGTAGAAACAATTTTTTTACTCAATTTTATCAACTTTATGTTATATTTATAACATTTTAAAACTTTTATAGAAATTGTGACAATTCTAGTTATTCATCAATACTGCATAATCATTTTCCGATTACTATGCAATCTTACGACATATATAAAAATTTACTATGTACAAAATCGATCATATACAATTTAAAAATACTCGTTTTCCTTTAATATCCATTACTTACTTTTTATATTAGTTTTTATTTTAATAATATATAACAACGCGTTCAATGTGGAAATTCTATACAATGTCAAGACATACAACAGAAATAACTAAATAATAATAAATATTAAATTCATAATTCGAATTACTCTGAAACTAACGTTACTGTATAAAAAAAAAAGCGAGTTTTGTTTCAATTTATTGGAGAACATTATGTGGAAAGCAAATTGAACATTTTGTGTATACACATGTACACTTTTAAAAAACATTTGATTGTTGTAAAAACCCGACTCAATTATACATAACATTGGCAGCTTTTAAAAAGCATCCATATATTAAATATACGATTATGCCCTGTAAAATAAAAAATTAAATTTTCCGATATATATCGAGAGTAGTTGCAATATGCAATTGAAAATCTTATAGGTTCTTAAAAATACTCTTTACAAAAATAAGCAGTTAGTTATGAAAAGCTTGCGTAAGTACTATTACAATGCTTCGTAATGTGGGATTGAAAAAGATAAACAAATTAAAGTATAGGGATACAATTTTCGATCGAGTTCTTTTATAAAACTGAACATTGTATACGTTAAAAGCTTTTTGTAGAAAACGCAGGGCTACTAATAAAATTAAGATGAATGCAAAACATACTCATATGAAATCACTTAGATGTTCTTTGCGCTGTTATGTTTTTAAGTTGTTGTTTATATATTTCTGCTTCTTCTTCTTTCTTTTGAAGCCGCTTACGGTACTCGGCTGCTTGTCTTCGAGCTTCCGCTAATTGTCTATTCAGTACGGCAATGTCCATTACCGGTTCGTTATTATCCGTATTATCCTCTTCGGTAATTTCTTCTATATCGTCGTCTAATTGTAGAATGATTGGCTCCATTTTGGTGGAAGAACTAATTATCTTGTTCTGTTAAAATCATATGATACAAATGAGTTTAATATCATAAATACCCAATGAAAGTTATCGCATTTATTTTATTGTTGACTTCGTACCTCCGGCGAAGATATTATGTTTTTCGATTGCGTGAGTGTTGGTATGGGTGTAGTACTGGAAATAGAGGAAATGAATAATTTTCCAGCTTTATTATCCACAGAAGATCTTTTTAATATATTTGGTCCTCTGGATGTTAGGGTAGGTGTATTATGATTTAAAATTTGATCTGCTCTAATTGCTATCACTTTTCTAGGAGTTCCTTTTTTCCCAGCTACTTGAAGTCGTTTCACTCCTATCGAAGAATTTCTTGTTAAGTTCAGAGCAAGTTTACCAGCTTCTGCGGAACGAAATTATTAATGTTGACAAAATCGAATGTAAATTATAAAATTTACATCACGTTTGAATATTTCATACCCGTTAAAACAACTGTTCTTCCGCTTTCCATGGCATTTTCTACAATGGAAGAATCATTATCTACAGGTATCATTGTGATTCCATGAGCTTCTAATAATCTAAACTGCTTGTTCACTCCTCCAACAGCTGTAATATCTTTACGCTTTTTACTGTTAATATTATTCGGATTGGCAATTTCATCCATGTCTTCTACTTCTTTTTCTTGGTCGGCATCGGTATTTGGCTCAACGTGAATTTGTTGAAAGATCATTCGTGGCTTTTTTCCTACTTGTACTGAACATTTCATAAATATTAATAACGTCGATATTTATGTCATTTTTCACAGAGATGAAATACTATACCTTGTGTTATCTTTCTTCTAGGTTGCGACGGTTGTTGCGACAATTCAAATTTCTGTTGTTCTTCCTCTCTTTCGGATTCCAACTGTATTAAATTATGAGTTGCAACTTCTAGTTCCGCTGAACTCACTTGATTTTGCTGATGAGCTCTTATGCCTATGATCTCTCGCTCTTGTTGTAATATATCTACCAAGTCCAATCTGTCGTGCTCCAATGCAAGACTAATCGGTGTTTTGTCAAATTTACTAGTGGCATTTGCATCTGCTCCATGTTCCAATAGAACGTGCATTACTTCTATATGTTCTCGTTCCACTGCCCAGTGTAAAGGAGTCATTTTCAACTGTGAACATTGTTTTGATTATCTACACTATGGACTTTTATATATAAAATTATTATTCTAATTACCATGTCTCTACTATCAACATCTGCACCATAATTAAGAAGTAATTGTGCCATCTGGTGATGGCCTTCGTATGCAGCCATATGTAAAGGTGTTCTGTCAACTTTTGTTCTTGCATCCCTTGAAATTCCAGCTCTAAGTAAAACCTCTGCGGTATCTGTATGATTATTTTGTGCAGCAAAATGCAACGCGCTTGTGCCCAACTAATAAAGAAAAACTTGGCTCATGTTCTATCATGTAACAACCGTTTCATCTATTTTATTATTTAAATATATACCCAGTCTGTAGTAAAGGGTGCACCTCTGCACATTAAATCACGAACAGTATCCGTGTCCCCATATTTTGCACTAAACAACAGCTGTTTTCCCAGCTCCACTATCGACAAGGCATCTTGGGATCTCGCACGATGAGACACGTCACAGGAAAGAATTTCAACCTAAGAAACATGTACAGTTCAAATAATGTGTACAAAAGATAAGGAATAATAAAGATTGTTACAATACAGTGGATGTACATACTGGAATAAGGGTGTCAGAGTCCAGACCCTCGATATCAGTAGTGCAAATACTTTCAGCTTGCATTTTTGTGTACCGTACTCAATCCTATTCTTTTCGATGCACACTAAAATCAAATGATCCATAACAGGTGATTGCATTTGGGCTATATTCAAAGTAAATGGGACTAGTTGTGACCATTCCATTTTTCACTCTGAGTAATTTCACTATTGTTCGACCTTGAGGTGCCGGAATCGAAAGTAGGTCGCAAAAATAAAAATTTAATTTCAATTCGGCAGAATTATCGCAATCTACTCGTTTTTGCCTACTTCCTTGGAAACGTAGCGTGTATATTTTTCGAAATTTTCTTCAGTACAGGATGTTTTTATTTTGCCATTTCAGATTGTGAGGAACTTCCTGTTCCTGTTCATTAAACGGAAGTCCCATGCCATAGGCCCCGTGTTTTGTGCCCAAAAGTGATTCAAATCGACCAAAAATAGCGTGGAAGGAGGATATACTTACGGCCAGTACATTATTCTTGCTTTTTAGCGATTTTTCCTGCTGTTTTCCGACTCGCACACTTCCTTTCAGGAATTGTTCCTCCCCACAGCCTTCTCGATTTACCGTCTTGGTAAAGTTTCATGAAAATGGCGACACCTTGGCGCCATTCCTAATACAATTTTATTATCATTGTAAATAGCCCTTAACATTACTGCAAAAGTGTTTTTTCCAGTTAAAACTGTTGTGTCATATAGAATAACCTATTCGTCCACTGGATTTTTATCGTTCTATTCGAAGGGATAATATGGAATAGTAAAATATGTTCGCAGCATGGCAAATCTACAGCGCCACGTTGCGGTGTATGTAGGAAACACGTTGCATTAAATAGGTTAGGTATATATTAAACTTAAGTAGGGTTAGGTTACATTACAGAGTTTTCTTCGCAGAATGTATTTCGAAATAGTTAAAATAATAAAAATAATACAAATTACAGATACATAATGGATAGAGTGGGTATTGAGACATCTACGATCGATCGTTTACGTCTGATAAACAGAAAATATTCGTTAGAACCAAAGCGTAACGTATATATTATTAAACGTAGTTTATGACACAGTACGTCTGCGTTTAGTACATGTTTTTTTTTACGAATGTATCTGCATAAGATCGAAAGGATTTTGATTCATTTTTTACCGGTGTGGGTAACAAAAGAATAAAAGTTTTCGGTTGCAGGTAATCAACACGAGCTATATCGATCTTCAAGTAAGACATTTTTCCGTTTTTTACTCGTAACAATGAGCGTGTCCCATCATTGCTTGCAATACACGTCATCGTTTAGTATTCGATTACTATATACCTGATTCGATTCAGATCTTTATCAGTGAAATGGAAAAGGTAAACGATGCGAATCGTTAAAAGGAAAGTACATTTTAGTTTAGTGATCATATATCTACATTAAATATTCATGAGATTTTCTTTCTCCTCTCCTCTTGCTCCACGAATCTCCACTTTCTCCGACTTTTCGGTCATTCGCTTCTGTTTTCATCTACGTTCTTTCGCCTTGTGGTTGACCTAAAATTGCAGAGATAACGGAGCAGTAAGGTGCAACAACAATGAATATCTTTGTGTACCTCGGTGCATCTCGTTACCGAGATGCAGTTTAGAAGAATGTGTACACGCGCGAGGAATGCGCTCGCGTCTGCTCTCTACGAAGGGTAACTAGTCTAGGTCGGACAGTTATCGATCGTTGGTTATGGCTCTCTGTCACAGTTGATAATATCGAGGCTGGATTGATGGCTCGTATATCAACTGAATTATCTAAGTGAGGTTAGTTTGTCTCGAGTAAATAATATTCAGTTGATGAAATTGTAAATTTGTTAAATATAATCGATACGACGGGCTAGAGAATGTCTTTGATGCTTACAACGGGTGTTTACTTGTTGGTAATTGCACCAACTCTTGTAATCTAACGAAATATTAAAAATAAGTCGAAGGAGATGTAGTAGTGGTTGTCAGCGGGTTGTTAGTGGTTCAAACAAAGAAGAATTTAGATCGAAGCTCGAATGAAAGAAGCAATTGTTCCGTATTTTCGATGTATTTTATCCAGAGGAATCATTTTCTGTTCGATTGTATCGCGAATTATGACGTAGCCTGTATAAAAGCTGGGTCAGGAAAGCATTGCATATATGCGGACCGTACTATCGGGTGCGTGCACCGCCACATCGCGTTAACCATTCCTTATATCGTAATCTAAGGAGGTGGCTGGCCGCACGGTCACGGGGGTGAGCTTGCATGCTTTCAAACAGAGTAGGTTAGAGGGTTCGTGAATTTCTCATGAAGGAAAATGCAAGGCTCGTCGTTGTCGGCTGTCGCGGCAAGAACTTTCCCTGCGACAAACGGCCGATGAGCGACGAATCACGCTACGAACATCCACCGATATTATCATTAAACTTGTTTTCTTTTTTTATTCCTTGTTTTGGTCCCGCAGTCTGAAACCGTGTTAACACGTTGATCGCCACGTGTGTTGATCACCGTATGTGGGTGACAGTGCTTTTCACCGAATAACTAAAAATCTTAATTCTGAAAGTTAAGCACGAAAGAAAACGAATTTAAGTTACAAAAACAAGTACCACGATAGATGTTTGATCACGTGGTCTCCGATAGTCTGAATAATATTTAATCCTAGCAGAAATTTTCAAGAATATTTCTCTGGCAGTGAACGTGTTAACCGATGTACCGATATTTTTGCACCGGGTAATTTTCGAGGTTTTTGGTAAATAGAAAATAATAAAGAATAGAATAGAGAATGTCCGATTACCGCAGTAAAAATATCTGGCACGATCGAGCCAGGGAACAACAATCGGGATCGCGTCCGACAATGTTGCGCTTTGCGTGGTCGCGCGCTAGGAGAACCTAGCAAAATAACTAAAAACTGTTCAAACGAGCATCTAGCTGTGCAAGCCCGCGTGTTTTCAATGCGACGGTCAGGAAAAAACTGGAGCCCTCGGGCAGGATTTTCAGTCGTCTGGTACGGTCGCACGCTCCTTACTCGGACACTGTGACCGGATCGGAATTAATTTTCATTACGCGACTAGCGAGTGTGCACTTGCATTCAACGGTGTATCCATTTACGTTCTCGTAAATACCTCTGCGTAGAATGTTCCGTAATGTACAGCAGTGGATTAGGATACTTTGGTACGAGTCTTTGTTGAATATGCCTGCATTTAATTGGAGCTCGTGCGTTACAGTACTTGCGTATACAATTATAGAGAGACGCATTGATAACCGGAGATATCAAGGATATACATACACATATTGGGCTGTCTGAAAAGTTCATGCCGATTTTTAGTAGGCGGTACAGGTCTGTATATTATATCAGAATGGATGAAAACAAATAAGATGTGTACATTCCTTAACAGGTGGAAAGGTTGTGGAACAAAATGGTACATATAAAATGTACATATAATTCACTAAATATACATGAAAATTCAAATATGCCTTTGAAGTTTTCTTGAAAATAGGCATGAACTTTCCGGACAACCCGATACATCAAGAGATAAATATTCTACCGTGTAAGATCATTAAAGGTCGCAAATATGCAATTCGACGGTACATATCGCGGATTCGAAGACGAAGTTACCTCGATCATCGTCCCGTTGTTTACTTTCGTGGGACTAATTCGTAGCAAGAACTTTCCGGAAGAGAACCTTCACCCTGGCGCGGAACGCAAACTTCTACTTGGTTAATAAAATATGTCAGCTCCGAGAACGGTGGCGAAAGCCTTCAATTATTGTAATGGTACAGTCTACGAAGGTATAGACAATGTGCAAAGTGTTTCGTGCCGCATGTAGCAGACGATGCCGAGCCACGCTCGCTATTAGGGTGTTCCGCGCGGCGTTTCTGAACACCGCAGGATCCCAGGAAGTGCACCACGGGAAACGAGGTTCTTGCGTGAACCGTACACTTGGTTGGTGACCGTTCTTCAGTTTCGTATCGCGCCAGGAACGAGAGGAATCGTGACTCGGTGCGAACCGTTCGCCAACGTCGTCTCTTGCTTTTCGTTCATTCCAGTAAATCGAGTTCGAACGATACGTTTTCTTATTCCGAACGTGCTGACTGTACTTTGTAAAAACCGACGGGAATCCGTGCTTTCGGAAAAGAGTAAACATTTGTTCCTTCGGCGATCGGCCGAACAGGGGGTGGCTCGCGTGTTTGCACGCGGCAGTATTAACGGGTAACCCAAACGAAAGAGTTATTTCTTCGACTTGGTCGGTCGCTTCTTCTTTTTTTCCTCGGGTCGATACGGCCCCAACTTTCGCCGTACCATAACGCCTCGCCACCAAGCTTGAATCCTGATCGCGCTTCTTCGAGCGCGCTCTTTCTGCTCCTTCTCTTTTCTCAGCGTTTCTTTTTCCGTTAGATACGCGTCTATGAATTCCTGGTTGTGGCGATACTGAAACGATTACGTCGCGGTGTCATCGATTTGGCGATCGTAGCAGAGGAGAAAAGAAAATGCGAGAGAGAACAAGCACACGGATGAAAAACAGAAAAACGTGATCGCCGTCTTTCAAGCGGTATCTTTATACTCGCGTTCTCTTTACGTACGTACCACTTCGGCAAAGAGAAAGAGAGTATTATTTTTCGATATCCAAGGATCGTTGGAGAAGCGTGGAAATCACGGAATTTTTTTGTTCGCGCTCGAAGAATTTCACGTGATTTAGAGTAGCCAGAAACAGGTACTTGACACGAGTTATCGATTTCCTAGCAGAATTTCCGCATTGCACGTAGATGCTAAGCTCGCAGGAGCAGGCTACCGAGCTTGATTTCCAATAGGCTTAACGCGACCGTGATGCAGTAAATCAACGGGTCACGTGAAACACTTAGCGAGACAGTGATTATATTTAGAGTTAACTCGTTTCCGATATGTCGGATTAATATGATTCGCCAGAGCGGAAAGAAATCCTGGGAAAGCTGAGCAAAGGAAAAGTCTATCGTTCGGAACGAAAGCTACGGGCACCTCTACTTCGAGTTCCTCCAATTCCTTTCGACGCGTTTTTATCTCCCAACGTAGCCGTCGAATCTCCCTCTCGTACATTGCTCTCTCTCGAACGTATCGTTCCTCCAATTCCTTGGATTTCTCCTCGAACGACTGTGAATTCGAAAACATTCATCGGAGATTCGCATTCGCGGAAACCGCGTATTTATTACGCGTACTTACCGCTGTTTCCCGGGTTAGAAATTTCGTCAGTTCGTTGTGGACCCGTTCCTCGTTTTTTTCGCGAACGCGCCGGTCGTTTAATATCCTTTCCAACTTTTCTATTTCCATCTCACCGCGCAGAACGTTCTGCTCGTATCTGGCTGTTTCCCAGGCGGTAACATATTCCAACTCCGCGTCCGCAATTAATTTCAGTTTCTCTATGTCTCTCTGTTGTTTCAAATGCGAAATTACCATTTCCGCGAATTAAAAATTACCAACGCGCACGCCAGGACCTCGTTCCCGGACGAGAGAAAGAAAGAGATCAGTCCTAGGAAGGAACCCCGGGTTCGTTCGACAGAACCGATCTTTCCTTTCCTCTAGAATAGAGTCGAGCAGCAATCGATTGCTTCAATGTTAACTTTCGGTAGCGTTACATTTTCTAAGATCACATTTCTTCCCCGACACTGTTCTACGATACCTGTTCCTCGGCTAGTTCGTTCAGTATACGCTTCTTCTTCTCTTCGATAGCGATCGTCTCGTCGTTGAACATCTTCTCCAACTGTGCTCCGACTTCTTCCAACTTGTCGCTTTCCGCGAGGAGGGACCTCTCCTCTTTCTCGTGCGCGATCAAGCTTTCGACCAGGACCTTGCTTTCGGCAAGAACAAGAAGCAACGTTCAAGGGAAATCTAATATCTTCTACACGGTTCGTTAAAAATCTCGAAAGAGCCTCTCGGAGTAAATTTCGATCGACGAACAAGTTCTCTCGAAAATTCTATCCAGAAAGAACTCGCTCGACGATCCGAGACGATTCGTTCGAGTCGTTCCTCCAACCTGTCTTCGTAGAGTTCCGTGAACGCAGCTCGTTCTCTCGGATGTTCGATTCCCGCGATGTCATCGGGACCGAGTCGCACGTCCGATATTTCCAAGTCACTGCAACATGCATAGACACGTATGGCAAGCATCTCGCTCTTCGGTAACGTATATTTTAACAGGTTTTATTTTTCTCCCGAGTCGGTATCGCGCGACGTTATTGCACTTCTCGCGGACATACGGTGCGACGTACTCGGCCTCGGAATAAATGCAGTCAACAGGGATATCGTTATCGCGTCCCGCTGGTTTTTTCAGGGTGCTGTGGTAAATGGCCAGCGCGTTCGCGTACTCTTCGAGCGCTGCTGAAATTGCCACCCGTTCCGCGGGGGACATCCGTGAAGAACCATTTGTCGCGAGTGTCGCCATTGAGCGCGAAGGTTTTTCACCCCTTTCGCAGTTCACCTCGCGGCTTTCGTTTCGGTTTCAACCTTTGAAATTGAATCGCACGAGTGAAAAATCGTAACGTGAAAAGGTAATTAAAACGGACATGATTTATTTGAACTCTTACGTAGCGATAGAATCGAATCAAATTGATATTATACGCAGCGTGAACGTATTTTCAGATGTAACGTTTACTCTCGACTCCAGAGTTTCGATGAGTCGTACGAAAAATTTAAATCATTTAACGCGTTCATCGTCCACGTCAGCCATCTATCGATGCCGATGCTTTACACTGGAACGACTAAATAAATGAATCGCGAAAGTCAAGCGTCGAAGAAAAGAAATCTAGATGGAATATCTTGCAAATATGAACAGCACGATAAATGTAAGATCCCAGAATTTTTTTTAAAAAAATAACTGAAGTTTCTGCGACTACAACTCGAAGCACGCGTCTGTAAAACTAATCATGATACGGCGTGCTTCGGCAGAACTAAATGTTGCTCGATAAAGGTGGCTCGCAGAGGTTCAAAACACGTGATTCGGTTTGATCCATTGGCGCACGTTGCCCGTGGAAACGAGCGTCGAGACGCGTAGCACCCGTTTGTATTTCTGCTTTTTGTTGCGGCGAAGAATTTCGCAGTATTTAGCGATCTCGGTATCCTCTCTGCAGCGAACTCTTCTCTTTACACGGTCCTCTCAAGTTTTCTAGGACGCGTCGATATGCGGATAGGCTCGATCGTTGACATTTTATTATCAAGAATTTCAGGTACTTTATTTTTCCCACGGTCGGAAGTTTCGAGTATCCGAAACGAGGAAGAACTGCAATAGACGGTCGAGGGAGGAACTGTCGAGTAGCCGACGACGTTATAGGAACCCTCCCGCGTTGAACCTTGGCCGAAGAATTCATCGGAAAGAATATCCTGTGGATACTGGACAACTTTCTTTCTTCATTTCGCTCGCCAATTGTCTTTCCTCCTAGTCAGTCAACGAAGAAAGAAAGGCACGTTCCGTTCTGATTGAAAAACTTTTTCGTACTTGACGGGCTTTAATCGAAACTGCATTACCTGAGAGTTTCGTCGCAGGAGATTCAAAATCAGTTCGCTGGTAGAGTCGTTGTTCGAAGCCACGAAACGACGAATCTTTGTTTCTCGATGCAGGGTGCGGCAGAAATAACTCGCACATTTTAAAAAAACGATTGGAAAAAAGTGGTACGAGATACCACCGGAAACATTTTATTTTTTAAATCTAGATATAAAAAAGTTTTTTTTACTTTATGTCTTTTTACTTTATGTTTTAAAAATTATGTCGTCGAAACGGTAGCCATTACGGGCGATACACATTTGGAGTCGTTCTTGAAAGTTTTCCGTCGTTCTCGCTAGCATTTCGGGGGGGGGGGGAAATTCTTTCAATTTCCTCTTGGCCTCCTTTGATTCAAGGACCAAGGACGATGTTTGAGAACCTCGGCCTTGAGGTAACCCCACAGAAAAAAGTCACATGGACTTAAGTCCGCCGAGCTACTTTTTTTCATATCTAGATTTAAGAAATAAAAAGTATCTGGTGTTATCTCGTAACATTTTTTTTTCAAATCGTTTTTTAAAACGTGTTAGTTATTTCTGCCGCACCCTGTGCAACGAGCACAGTGATTTCGACGAAAGTAGTAATCTTGGTCGGTCGCTGACATTCGAACTGTGCGCGCCAATTTCGAATTACACCTAATTTGCATTCCCGCGGTCGCCCGAGGGCAACGTAGACGTAAAAAGTTTTCATTCGGGATAACATGGTAATTCTCGCTGATAACCTATTCGTACTTGATTCTAAAAAGAAACCAAACGGGACGTAGAAGAAAGAAAAAGGAAATTTACAAAAAGAAAGTTTGTCAGAGAAAGTCGCGGGAAATGAACAGTTTTCGGGTTCGTACGATTCGACTGTAATTAGTCGTTTGTTGGAAAACTAAAGCCGCGGGAATGAAACCGCCTTAAGCTCCAAGTTTGACAAACGCTTAGGCTTTAGTTTGACAAAGGTGACAGAAACACGTCGGAAACATCGGTCGCGGGATCTAATGCGCTTCCGAAAAGTTTTGCCGTGCACGAGAATTCCGTATCGCTCTCGAACGAGGAAAGCTTGAACGAGGAAGGCTTGAACAGCGGCCGCGGGGTGGGGAGAGCGCGCGCATGCGCAGACTCAAGGCGGCGTCGCGGCTGCGCAGTGGTGCCGCGAGTGTGGCGAGGCGCGAGGGCGGTGTCGGTGGTGGAAGCAGGGAAACGTTTTCTACCCTTTGCGAGTCGTCGTTGTCGTTGTCATCGTACGGTCGGTCGTCTGTCGTTTCGTTTGTGCGCGCTGGCGGAGAACGCGGTGCAGTGAGTGGTATCGTTTCCGCAATCGTCGCAGTCTATACATCGCGTATAGATCGTTCGCGTCGTAGCTTACCTGTCGCGTAGCTTTCTCAGAGTCGCGTATGATACCTCGATGTGTCGACCTGTCGAGAGGCATCCTCGATCACGGTGGAATCGAAGGTTATAACCTGTTATCGTCGCCGCCATCGTCATCGACGCCGCCGACGTCGTCGTCGTCAGTCCCGATCAGCTGTCCCGACGGTGAGTAACCAAACATCTTCTTTCCCACCGTTTACTTTTTTCCGCGTGTACGCGCGACTCCGCCGTAGACCGTTCGTATCCGTCGCCAACTCCTCGGAGTTAACCTAGTTGCGATCCCTTTGGAACGCCCTCGTGTTTATGCCGCGAAAATGCGAATCGTTTGAAACGCCGGGGTGTAGGAGTGCCGCGTGAAACGTGCGTAAAATCGTCGTTCGTGGCTCTGCGATCGTTCCTTCCGTCACGTTCGTTTCCTCGATCCCGATGAATACGGATTCGCTCGATGCGAACCGGACGGATTATCGATCTATCGGCGTTCTGGATGCTGCTGCTGTTTTTGGAATCCCGCGGAGAATTCCATACCTATCAAGATTAACCTAGTTACGAATCTTCGAACCGCCCTTCCGTTTCGTACGTGAAACAGTGAAACGTACGAACGCGTCCGATGGTTCGTATTTCGGAGTTCTGACGCGACGAAAGAGTATCGAGGTACGCTTCGGCTTCGATCGTGAGTAATTGGACGATTAATTAGTTTCTGATGGGGGGGGAGGGGGCGAATCTATCTAATCAAGCAATTAGTAACAATTCCCCGGAGACTTCTCGAAGCGTGCACGGCACAAAGAGCCAAATTGCGGAAATATTCGTCTATCTATCTATCTCTATCGTGGTTCCTGGTTTAGTGGTCGGTGGTTTCGCGGGTAAATACGAACCGTTGAGCGTTTTCTTGGACGGTTCTGCGGACCTGTATTTGGTCGCGCAGCGTCCTGAATTCCGTCAGGGTTAACCCAGTTACGGGATCTTCGGAACGCCCTCGTGTTTACACCGCGAAAAGAACGAACGTTCGAAAGTTCTGCGAGAAAGCCGACGTATTCTGATTACGGCCCGCGCACACGCCTCCTCTTCTCCCACTGTTTATACTTCTCGGTTCCGCGACATCGATACTCGTGCTTAATTAACGACATTAATTAGGTCGTTAATTGCCGAGTACCCTCCACGGCGTAACAAATAACGAGGCTCGATGTTTTTGGAATCGTTACCCTTATTCTTCTCGCGATTTTATTACCCCCCTTCGTCGTAACCGAGTACACCGTAATCGAGTTGGACGTACCATTTAACCGGTGATTAATCGTCCGGACAGTCTTGTTTTATTCTCAAGCTGCCCGAGTACTCGATACGTTTGAGTAATAGCTGGAGCGCTCCACTTTTTCAATCGTACGCCAACAAACGAATTATTCAAAAGGAATTATTCGAGCTGCTAGAAATATACAAGCTGTCCGGAGCTTAGTACACCTAAGGTGTACTTTATTTTCCGAAAATTCTGCATCGACTGTGAAAGTGATACAGATTTCTCTACAGAAACATTGCGACGCAGAAATGATCGTAACCTAGATTCGATCTGAACTATGGATTGTCGTTACAATTTTTTTTTTTTTTTTTACAGAGAAAATTCAAACTATGAATCACGTATACAGTGACTGAAACTGGCGGTACCTCGAAGAGATTTACCGACAACGAAGTAACGCTGTGCGATCGAACCGATTAGGATATCGTTTGCGAGATTTACCGAAACAACGACGCTAACTGTACGCGATCGAATCGATCAGACACGTTTCAGTTTCTCGGATTTTTCTACCATTTTCTGCTTCGCTGTTTCGTTCGATCGCGCGAGCTTCGCGCGGGAAATTTCCCTTTTTCTACCGCGTTTCTAATTAACGACAGGCTCGCGGCCGAGTGGTTAGTTTACATACGCGTCAGGTACGGCCGTTGTCGCGTATTAAGTGCACCATTATTAAACGTGTAGCACGGCCGACTTAAAAGGATTATTTTACGCGGCTCAAATTGCTCTTTCGCCTTGTACCATTTTCCTGTTTATCCGTATATATCACCGAAATCGTTTTGTTTTCGCGCAGTGTTGAACGATTTTTCAACAGAATAATACATTTAACGTACGATTAAATCGCGAGCAAGATGTAAGCTCTTAAGAATTTAGATAATTTCTTATTTTCTCAGACACTATTCGAGTTTTAGTTTGTAACCATTCCTTCGTATCGTTTATTGCTTCTTCTGCGTCGAGGATCGTTTTGTTTTCGTGCAGTGTTAAACGATTTTTCAACAGAATAATACATTGAACGTACGATTAAATCGCGAGCAAGATGTAAGCTCTTAAGAATTTACATAATTTCTTATTTTCTCAGACACTATTTTAGTTTGCAACCATTCCTTCGTATCGTTTATTGCTTCTTCTACGTCGAGGATCGTTTTGTTTTCGTGCAGTGTTGAACGATTTTTCAACAGAAAAATACATTTAACACGCAATTAAATCGCGAGCAAGATGTAAGGTTAAGAATTTAGATAATTTCTTATTTTCTCAGACACTATTTTAGTTTGCAACCATTCCTTCGTATCGTTTATTGCTTCGTCTACGTCGAGGATCGTTTTGTTTTCGTGCACGATTTTTCAACAGAAAAATACATTTAACACGCAATTAAATCGCGAGCAAGATGTAAGGTTAAGAATTTAGATAATTTCTTATTTTCTCAGACGCTATTCGAGTTTTAGTTTGTAACCATTCCTTCGTATTGTTTATTACTTCTACGTCTCAAACTCGCATCCTTTGTTTCTCGTTCGTACATATGGCGCGTGAATTATTCAGTTTGTTTATTCTCCCACGGCAAGGTCTGAACGTAGGACGAATAACAACCGCTACCTGTAAGCAAGAACCTTCTTGCAAACTGAATCGAACAAGAAAATTCATTTCTCTCGAAACGAATCTGTAAATACGACTGAAATTAAGAGACAAGCCCGATTCATTAATAGGAGGAAAAGTGTTTTGAACTGTGCGGGGGTTTAAACTGCACTCGCGATAGTTGCAATGCGAGCACGCCACGTCGAAGCCAGTTCTGTTGGAGGAATTTCGTAATTGCTCGAAATCTCGGCGAGCGTTTAGGCCGTGCGGACATCGATCTCGCCGATTGCTTCGAACGAGAACCCTGAAATTTCGCGCGAACGATTAAATATTGCTTCGCGAATGGGATAGGAAAGCAACCCTTCGACGTCCGCTCATTAAGTTCCCTAATTATCACCACGCACGGATGGTATAGACGGTGTCGCGATTGGCTCGTTGCTCACGCGGCGTAATCCCGATTCTCTAGGCGACGATTGCGATGATTGGTTAAACGTCGTTGTTGAATTTATCGCCGGAATTACTACTGACTCGAGTGGCTCCGTATCGTTCTTCGTTATTTACTATCGTTTAGCGATGCTGCGACATCGATTTCGTTCGGTTACGAGGGCTGTTGTTTTATCGTTCGCGTTATTATTTACTCGAGACGGTTAAGGATTACGCGATTCCTCCGATGATCGCTTTAACGGGTTGGCTGTCGCACCACCTATTTATTTTTAGAGCTTTTTATTAAGAATCGATTAATCTTGAAAGCTGAATAGAATTCGTGAATATGGCCCGACTGAGAAAATTAGTATCAGCCTTGCGGATATTTTCGTTAGTATCGGCTTGCCGATCGACGTGTTAATCCGTTGGCGATGCCGTGTATTTCTTATGGTAGACGCGGGTGAAAGGAAAACTGGAGAAACAAACGTTTACTCGATCGTTGGTGTGGTCGTTGGAGAAATTTGCTCGATAAAAGCAACGAACGACGGCATTTTCTACGCACAATCAAAGACCCCGTCCGACCTGGTCCGGTATTGTTTTGGCGCTCGTTACGACCGACCTAATCTAACCCAGTTTCCTTTATCCGTTTCGTGCAGCTTTTTATTTCAGCGACAACCTATTTAACGGAAGCCTTTTAATCTCTTTTTCTTGCAGACACAATTTGTGTCATGCGCAATTAACTTCTTTGGCCCATCAACTCCTTTAATGCCGGCCGTTCCTGCGAGACGACGACAAATTATTGGTTAGATATTTTTACATGACTTTAAGCGCGCCACCTTCCCTGTAACTTCCGCTCGGGGAAACCTGTTCTTAATGAAATTCAACCTCGATCAATTGTACACGAATGTGTCGGGAAACTCGATCGCCGAGTACGGCGGAGTTTTCGAGGAAAACCTCGGCCAAAGAGCGCCAAATAGAATTCGACTTTCCTCTTATTTTTTCTCTTTAGAATTCGGACTTTTCGCTGTCATTGCCCGTAATAACCCCGCGTCACGAATTGCTTCTATTTTTGCTCGTTCTTCTGAACTCGATACTTTTCCTCGTGGCACTTCGAAAATATTCTAGAAAGTTATGTATACTCGCTTTCTCCGAACAGCGGCCGATGTTTTTCCTGTGAATTTCGCGTAAACATTATCGTCATCGTGCCGCGCCCACCGTAACCGAAATTCTCGTAAACATTATCGTCATCGTGCCGCGCCCACCGTAACCGAAATTCTCGGAAGCTCCTGAACGCCGTGTTTACAAAATTCGTAACGCGAGTTTGTTTACATCGCCGTTGTACAGTTACAGCACGCTCGAATTCTTGAATTATTTCATTGTCCCGTAAAAGTAGAAATATCAGGTTTATCTGAAAATCATCCACAAACATAATCATTTTACAATACCGAATGAATTCGTTAATATCTTTTACTTCGATGCGCGATGTATTGACCCTTTGTGCTCGGGGTGGCGCCTATAGGGCGACATATCTAATTTAAAAGTGATTTTCTGAACGTACAATTTCAAATTCGCTTAAATAATAATACATCGGGTCGTGAACGTTCGCAGATGCTTTTCTTCGTCGTGGTTTAGTTTCAGTTAAAACTTGGTCAGTTTTCTTCGAGTTTTCGGTTTCACCGAAATTTATTATAAGAATGGACTGGATTCGATTCTATAGAAAAGCGCCTCGAGCGCAAAGGGTTGAAGGGAATGAAAACCATTTACTTTGGGGTAAATTCTCATCCGACCTTTGATTTCTACCCGACCCTAGTTTAGTACGATTAATTTCTAAAAGAGAAGCTAATAGAATTCAAATAAAAAGAAATAGCTAAAGGGTTGTCGTATTAGTCGAGGACTGTAACAAATGGCCGCGAGCGATACGGTTTCTTTGGGATCCCGTATCCGCCAAAAGTCTCGAAATATCAAAGGGTTGCCTTAAGGTGGGACTGGCGTGTCACTTTTGCGAAGCGACTCGCTCGGAGAGACGAAAGTCGAGCAGCCCCCGTGCTCGTTGGTTGGCCGATATTAGCCGAACTCCGAAATAAAAGGGCGAAGTAGTTTCCAGCCGGGACGGTCGGCCCGTTTCAACCCAGACGTCGGAGTTTTAAACGCGATAATTAAAGTTTTTCTTTGACCCCGGTGTGTCGCAGCGGACCCGTCTCGTCCCAGGGCTGCCCGCCCGCAAAGCTCCGCATATATTTCCGTATTGCGCTAACAGCCTGCTTAACTATTCCGTGAGCGTAGGGGGCTCGAAACGGGGGAGGGAACCAGGGAACTGGCTTCACGCGAGCCTGCAGCGAAGAATTCGCTGCGAGCGAACGGCCGGAAGTATCGTCGAGGCCGCGATTTCCGGGATTCGGAAGCAGAAACTCCGTGAAATCGGAACCGGAATTGCGTGCTGCTTTCCTGCGCTACACCCATGCCCTCTTTAGTTTCGAGGATTCGAGGTTTCCTTTTGTTGCGGAAAACGAACCAATTGTTTTCTCCGTTGTTCTACGGATTACAGGAAGCGTTTTCTTCTTAACCCTTTCGAGCTCACTTTTTTCAACGTTTTGAACGTTTTGAACGTTTTTCACTTTTTTCAACGTTTTTCATACATGCTTCTATAAGTTTCACTAATGATTCGGATACGTCTCGCTAGGGTCGAAGGGGTTAAGGAGTCTTGTTCGGGACGCTGAAAATTCGGCTTTTCTTTACGAATTTGTTTAAAATTTGATATAAAACGAATCTTTACGAAACTTACAGGGCCCTTCGTTGGATATTCGCCAATGACGAATAATTCTTTTCGCTACAAAATTGTACGTGGAAAGCCATGTATATTATCACGAAATATCCACTACGTTGTTTTAAAATTGCCAATGACGAATAATTCTTTTCGCTACAAAATTGTACGTGGAAAGCCATGTATATTATCACGAAACATCCACTACGTTGTTTTAAACAAATTTGTAAAACAATGCCACATTTTCAAAGTACTGAATGTCACCCCCTTAATTTCGATGATATTTCGTGGTTCGATTAACAGGGTTTTAATCACCTCGCCGTTGATCGAGAACGTTCCGTTTTCGAGATCACCGCTATAGTTGGTCGTAATTCGAGATTTTACTTGGGAAGAAATAGGATTCCAAGGGGAAGACAGAAGGGAGCGTTCGTCTCGGATCGTTTCGCTCCGACTGGTACGTGATAAGAGCTGAAAGTCTCGTCGAGGCTTCTTCGATTCGCTTCGATAAGAGTCGACGGGTCGCATGCCACGCGAACACCGAAAAGATTTTTCACGTGTTGCTTATCTTCGTTCTTTTAAGGTCGCCGCAATCGCTTATCGACCGCCGGGAATTACCGTCGTTACGGACCACGCTCCCCTTATGCCATAATAATACCCATTCAAGTCCTTCCGATTTCATAGAAACTCGATCAACGTTTTAGAAGAGCCTTCTCGATATCGGTGTCTATGAAACTCTCCGCTTCTCTCCCGTTTCTCGGGCTCGGCCAGAGATACGTGTGTGTTCCGTCGCGGAGAAACCGTTAATTTTCCTTCGAACCAAACTTACGATACCCTCTCGTTATTGGTCAGTCGAGATTTCATTTCGAACGAGGATGCGATTTATAGCATCGCCGCGAAACGTATCGTTTCGAGGTGCGAACCGAGATAAAAGAATTTAAGCTACTTGGAGGATCCATCGATACGAACATACAGGGTGTCCCGTAACTGGTGGTACGAGCGAGTAGGGGCTGATCCTACGTGAAAAATTGACTCGAAAACGTACAACACAATTTCATCATCCCTTACTCGCTTGTACCACCGGATACGGGACAGCCTGTATATTCACTTTCGCTAAAAGTTGTTTAGTTCTGCTAAAATTACTAGTTTATGCTTAACGCGTACTCGATTCAAACGGAAATCTTAACCAGCGAAATTGTCGCACGTGCGTTGGAAATCCCCTGAAACATCCATCCGATGAGATATCATGCGAGACGTGTGACTATGTGGTCGCTGCACACCGCATCCTCGAGAGAGAGGCATTCGTGTTGCAGTTCTGGTCAGATTCAGGGGTTGCGTTAACGTGCCTAGAGGACATCCGAGTCGAATTATTTCTTCGAATTAATTGTCGCGTTAGAAACTCTGTAAGATTTGATTGTAAAAAGTATGAAATTGCGAATAACTAGTAATTGCTGATTCTTGGCGGGAGACGCGAGACATTATACCGTGTACAGGGAGATTTGCTCGCAACAGATGGTGTTACCGGCCGTCAGGTCGTCCTTGGCATCCGCGGTTTCGACGGTAGGTTCGCGCAAGGCCTTAAATACACGTTTACGAGGACTAACGCGTCTTGGGAATCGCGCGCTTCCAGGTGCATTAACGAGCTTCCCTGTTGAATTAGGAACGGGAAATTAAATAATACCGAGGCCATCTTCGAAATACGGGATTGACTGGATAAATGCAAGACGACTACCCCCTTGACTCGAGCCAAATGTAAACACAGAATAGAACGTTTGGATCCCGATTTTCTTTATTTATCGCTCGACGTTTATTACACAGTAAGGCCCAACGCACACGGGCGCAACCGATTCGAAATTAGTGTTGCGAACTGTTCGCGCTCTCTGTTTTACCTAGATCCACGGTCGCATGCAACTACGTAGTTTCAGAGCGGTTTGAAACTGATCGGTTGCGCCCGTGTGCTGCGATCGGCCCAACTGTTCTCGTTACGAGTCACGAATTCTTTGATTCGAAAGATCATAGATCAAAATGGTTGATATGCTACGGAATAGATATGTATATCTCCACGTCCAAGAAAAATCGCTGTTTTAAGCGTCCCTAGCAAAAAGCGTCGAAGCGGTGCATCGTTCGCTTCCACGTAAAGCTGACCCTGCTTTCGCGATTCGATCTCTCGTGGTTTATCTTTTGTCCGCCACGCATTCCGTTTTGTTTTCGCTGGTTCGCGTTTCGCCGGTAAAAGGCGAGCAACGAGACGACGGGATATCGTTGTGCCGCGGATATCGACGATCGTTTTCGCGTAATGAAGAACAGAGGAGCGATCGGTGGTCGCGCAGCGTCGAAGGAATTGCTCGAGATGGATTCGGATCGTTCGTTTAACCGTTTGCTCCGCGAATTGATCGACGTATCGACCCTCTGGATGAATTTCTCAGACGAAATTACACATAACGCTCGGTGCGCGCGTGTTGATTCGTCGCGAACGGTAAGAGCATCGTCCGTCAGCGATTTTCCTACGCGCCGAAGGGAATCGAGTAGAACGACGCCGCGAATATTAACGTTCCGTCGTGTCCTGGTAAACAAACGAACGCTCTTCTCGTCGCGATGGTAATTAAACAGGGAAATTTACAACGAGAGTAATATTCGTTTCGTCCTCTCTTGGTTGTCGTTATCTCGCCGGCGTGTACAATCCTCTTTTCGAATTCCCTTTTCTCCTCTGGCCTGCTAATTAATCTGAACGAAACGCTTTCGCTACAAAGTAAACGAAAAAACCGAAAGCGAAATTGCGACCAACACGCGCTAAACGAAAGACAGCCGAGTAATTATAACTTTTCGTTCCGAATAGTTCGATGTTGCACCTCGTATCTTTGAATATCTTTGAAGGTTAGTGTCTTTGGGAGATTATTTGGCGCGCGTCTCGATATCCTCGCGAGGGGGAAAAAATGTATTTTCACCCTTGCTAAAATGTGTACTTGCGACTACTTGTGAAGCGACTTGGATTACACGAGCATCGAAGGGAGGAGGGAGAGGAGGAGGAGGTATGCACGAGCACGACAAGATGAACGACGTGTTTTCACGATGGCCCGACAACGACTCGTAATTGCATAAAGCGACACAAGGGCGTAATAAAGTTGCTCTTTCCTCGCCGGACGAGCCTCCACCCTCCTCTCCGTCGTCTTTCACGGTTCTTTATCCGGCATTTTTTAACCTGTATCCCGATTTTAACTATCTCGATTGCGCTTCAGAGATCATCGGGTCGCTTGCAAAACGCAGTTTCTTCTCGCCGCCGTTTTTCGTCTCGATTCTATCGCATTACGGGGCTCCGAATTCGCTGTTTTGTTAAACGTCGCGATACGTATGCGGACGCGAGCGTGTCGAGTGGCTTGGAATAATAGTTGAATGCTAGTCGAGACCGAGGACAAAGTTTTAGGTAATTGAATTCAAGACGATCGGAAACTCGAGTGCGAACAGCCAACGGAACGGATGTTATCTCGAAAGTAGACGAGCGGATGGCAAAGAAACTGTTGTTATTTTAACCGTAGACGATCGATTTCGCGATTAACCGGATAGCGGAGGAAGAATAATGGCGATATCGTAAGAATCCCCGTGGCTGATGTTGATACCAACCCGTGCCCCAGGGAGGTTCGCGAATTTTTTTCCCTTGAAAGAGTCCCGTGAAGTATCGTAACAAGCTAACCAAGTTACAAAGTTACGAAGTTACGAAGTTACGAAGTTACCTTTACTAGCTTTTTGTTTTTAACTGTTACATCAGCGATTCAGCGATAGCGCTCTACGCAAGGATTAGTAAGGGGGTTGCATTCTCGAATGCAAAGATAAAAAATAGGCCAGGAAATTTATGCCAGTATTTCTGTAGGTAGCGTAGGAAACAGGTCAGCCAGCTTGAAACACGTAAGTAACGCGTGTTCCTCGAAAGAGGAAGCTCTACACTTTTAAAGACGCTTTTTGCCCTGTCGCTCGCTCGTCGAATGCGCCTTCAAGACGACGTTGGTTAATTTCGCCATTAGCCCGGATAATTTAGTCACGAGCAAACTGCAGCCAAGAAGAAATTTAGCAAGTCACAATGGATACCTCAAAGCTCACTCGCGCGAGAGGCATTACGGAGGCTCTAAAGCTTTTGGGAGAAAGTCTGCCGTAACCCTCTTGTCTCTCTTGTCAACTCTTGTCTGCAGTTTATCTGCTACAAGTGTTCCGAATACACAGACCTCGCGTAAAAGCGCCGAGGCAACCGTGGAACGCGAGTGTGAACGCCGCTCCTACACGCTTTCCGGTTTCTCCGAAATCATCGACCGCACGCGCGATTCTCGTCTTTTCCTTCCGTTCCTCCTAAATTAGTCGCCAGTTTAACGAATAACCTCGAACGTGTTCGTTATTTTATTCGTTCGATTACATTACGTTCTATTTCGTGCCACTCGACTCCAGCTCTTTCCACAATCGAACGTTTTTCCAATTAGGTTCGGTTCCGATAACTCTTTTGCTCGAAAGTTTCGCAACGTTGTAAACTTTCTTAAGGAAATTTCGCCCTCGCGGAGAACGTCGCGGCCGTATCCCTGGAAATTAACCGTTCAACGTCGCTCGCGAAGGTATTATAAAAGGAATTCGTGGCGGTTCGTACGGGGAAACTCGTCTTGATTCCGCGCGCGCGACGCATAATAAAACTCCGCGGCCCGGGCATCAAACCGAACCCGCGTATATTAGCTTCGAAACTTTTCGTCGCTTTATTCGGAAATTTTTTCAGAATTCAGTTCTTTTTTCGGCAAGTACGACAAAGGGTAACGTTCGAGGAATCTTGGTCGGATCCTTTTGATCCTTGTTGGCGGGGAACGTGTACGATAAATATGAAACGACGCCTCGCGTTGTTCGGCCTGGTGAATTTAAACGGACGCGTCCGGCGGTTCGTGCCAGGTACTTTTATGCTACGCGGAGACGCAATTTCCTCGAAATCTATTAGGTTAATGTTCTTTGAAGAATTTTAATTTCCTGGATAGAACTTGTTCGTCGGAGACTTACAAGCTTGTACACAAGTTTGTATACATCGAGAAGGATATCTATAACTAAAATTGTAATGGACGCGAGGAATTACATAAAACTTGGAGCTATACCTTTGTGTTTAAACTTGATTTTTAATAAAATAGAGGTGTGATTCGGTTCGATTTGGAATCTTCTGTCTCGTGGAAGATGCGGTGGGATTTTATTAAGTACTAGCTGTGCCTCGGCGTGGAATATTATATTTTTATCTAAATATACGACTCGTTTCGTCGCGCTACCCATCAGCCACGCCGAATAAAGAAAAATAAAAGAATACGGTATATTTACGTTTAGAAAAATAAAGAGTTAACTTTGGTTAGTTACGCGTACGGATAGGACGCGTATAAAATGCTTGATTTCCAAAGATGTCTAAGGTTGTCGGATGCGGTACGAACGAGTGTTTTATTATTATCCTTATGGTCGATATCAGCTAAATAAAAAAAATATAATAGTCGGTAGAAAGGTGAATGGAATGTTTTAGTCTGCTCGAGAGTGAAAAATTAGATGCTGAAAAGGTTAAAGGGAACGTTCTTCCTTTTCTCGTTCTTCCTTTTCTTCATTCTTCTGTTTCCGTTCGTCTCGGTTCCCTCTTGTTTTGCTTCGTTTTTGCGCGACTTTTGTCTTCGTTTTCAAAGAACTCGCAAGTTTCGGAGAAGTGGACCGACGGGAATAATTGCTCTGGGCCGGACTCGCGTGTGGTTACATTGTGAATTCCGAGTTCGCGTGTCGACGGAGTGAAACTCGGGACGAGTTGCAACAGTTTAATTAAATTACAGTACAATTTCTTTTCGGTGGCTTTCTTTCCCTCGTCCCGGCGATATTTTATAATGAGCCGAGTCCCGCGCGGAGACGGTCCAGACGACCGGAAAAAATGAAACTCGTACTTTCTTCTCGCGATTCGTTGAATCTATAACAGTAATTTTCTTATTTTCTCTCGATACGAACTGGTGCTCCAGAAATGATGAGATTTGCTGGCGTACGAACGACTGTCTCATGCATGGAGACCGAAAACATACGTAACCGATTACTTGACTTGATTCGCTTCTATTAGGTCGTCCCTAAAAGTTCGAAAATTTATACTTCTATTTCTCAAATTAATATGTGAAACATACTCTCAAGTGTCGCAAGAAAAGATAATCTGTCTCATTTCACAATAGTTTCTCACCTCTCTCAGATAGTCATTATACCGTTACTAGAAAATTTCTGTGATTTTTTTTATTATATTTCGACACAGTCTTCGGCACGAACTTATGGGACGACCTAATATTTACACCTATTTTCACGATAGCGCTAGATTCGTCATTCACTGTCATCGATAGCGTGTTTCAATAAATGATGCAAACGGTACGAAGCAAATAATAAGTATCACATTGAATAATTTAAAAGCCGCTAACCAACGGGAATAAATTTGATGGGAAAACTCGGCAGAGTAGGCGCTCGGCAAACGCCAAACGGATGGCATTTGCAGGGGCAATGCGGCACGAGTTGAGTAGTTTTGACTAATTGTGGTCGGACGTCACTGACAGCAGAGCAAACAGTAGTTCGGGGGCAGTTGTGGGTTGACATTTGATTTTCGATTATATAGGTGGGCATGGTAATCTCGTTCTGCTACTAACGACATGTAATTAAATTCGTATTAAATTAAATTGAACAACAATATCATTATTATTACTTTCGTATAATATTCGCCAACATTTTCAACAGCGATACGAGCCATCGAGCGAGTATTATTCCACGGGAAATAGATAATAGAGCACTGTCTCGAAATAAGCAACTCGCCGGTCACGGTAGAGTTGCTTATTTCGAGGGAGGTACGCTGTTCGGCTTGACTTTGTTCTCGAGCGAGACGAGGAGGAACCCGTAGATAAAACAAAGACTGGATAAGTGCAAGAAAATCGAGACGAGTTGTTTATTTCGAGACGATACCGTGGCTTGTTTACAAGAATGCGTACGCGATTATGATTTTATTCCCTTCTACACCTCCCTCGGATTCCAGTTGGCATTGTGTAATTCACCATTATCGAGATCCATTATCTTAATGCACGCGTGCGTCGTAATACCAGGTTAATACGGATAACGCTGCGAGAACAGGCATACTAATAAGCCAAAAGGAAACAGTATGGATTTCGTGTGGCTGAGCCGCTGAAAGTTACGATACGACCAGAGACGGTTCTTCTAGGAAATTTGGATTAACGTTTCCGAGCGAAATACAGATGGTATCTATGAAATTTAACCTGTTTCGCGAAGAGAACTTTGTATCGACCAGGAAGCTCTTCTTCTCGCCTTTTCTTTCGCGATTCGATTTTCGTTGAAACTCGCGTACCACCGTACATCCAAACCTCCGTCGGCGTCGTTGAACTCGAAAATGGACGTTAACGTTCTCCGGGAATTTACCGAGACTACCCAACGTTAATCCGAGAGACAGGTTGCGCGACGGTTTTCGTTGCTATTAATTGCCAGCGAGAGTCGTGCACGTACCAGCGGGTGTTTTCCGTTTGAAAACGTATCCAAGACGCGGGGAGAGACGCCTCGTTGACTCCCGCGTTGCGGTTAAAACCAGAAGGAAAAGTCGAGTTTGGTTAATTATGAGTTGGTCCGCCGCGATTTTACGACGAGCTGAGCGAACGCGTTACCTTCCGAGTAACTTTCGACATCTCCGAATGCCTTCCGTAACTCTTCTTCGTCCGACTCTTCGTCCGGGTCTCCTTTCCCTTACCAATATATTTTTCCTCGATAACGCGTAGGAAAATCCAATAGTGCAAGCGCGCGATAGTTTTCCCAGGGCTCCGTTAAATTTTTGTCCGATTTCTTCTTTCGGAGGATCAAATGATTCGAGAGCAATGGTTCCGTTGCAACGAACTGTATACTCCTCTCGCGACTCTGTTTTCCGAATGCTCCAGTTAGTTTTACTTCGGGGAAACTCGGAACGACAGTTTGGTCGGAACTTTCCGCTATGCAAAGTATCGAATATTTTATTGGGGCATCCGGAGTGTGGCGCGTTGTCTCCGCGTATTATGCACTCGCGTTATTTAACGTCGACCATGGTTGCTAAGTTTTCGGGGGAATTTGGGTTCCGTTGCCTGGACAGATTTCGAAAAGATCTTTCGCGAAGGTGAGTCCCTTTTCGTACGTTACGAGAGAAAAAGGTCCGCGGGGAAATAGATCCGATAGCGGTGATAATAATTCTCGAAACACCGTTTAAAAAATCCGAGTTTGATCGAGATAGTTGGAAAGTGCAGTTAACGGAGTACAGTGGAAGCACGAATTATCTCGGCGAGGCTGATTTTTAAGTCGTCGGTTTTCGAACATCCAAACGTTCCCGCAGCACGAGATATCCAACTGTTCCGAATCACGCGAGGCGTAAAGTCGCCGTGCGTTTCGGTATTCGCAGCGGCGGCGGCAGCTTTTCAGGAAAATGAAAAATCTTCCACTTCTTTAACAGGCAACGAACACCGAAATTAAAAGTCGCAACATTTCGGAATCATCCCCCGTCCATCCAACTCTCGTACTCGTTAGAATTCAATAAAAGCCAAGACGTTCTTGGAACATGAAAATACATAATATTCTCGGTCGGTCGACGGACTCCACAGAAGGCTTTGCGTTCGCGCCTGTTCTATTTAACGCTCGCGGTGGACCCGACTTCTTTTCGCAACCAAACGAGAGCATTTTAATTTCCGCGGAAAGAGACTCGCGCTCTCTTTCTTTCTCTCGCCTCTCGGCTCGCATTATTTCTACGAAACTGATTTCCGTCGGCTCCTCGCCGTTATTTACATTAACCGTGTCCCTGATATCAACGGCGAGAGGAGCGTTGCGAATCGTTCCGACGCGTGCGTAATCTGTATGCCAATATCGGGAGGAATAGAATTTAGGTTAGATATGGTTCTTCTG
The DNA here is from genome assembly GCF_026283585.1 of Hylaeus volcanicus. NCBI lineage: Eukaryota > Metazoa > Arthropoda > Insecta > Hymenoptera > Colletidae > Hylaeus > Hylaeus volcanicus. The sequence continues at coordinate 1,588,217 of NC_071977.1, read as the reverse complement.
TCTTCCAGAACAGGGATTCTCAACAGCCCTCCATACGGTCTTCGATTTTCCTTTCCTCGATTCCATATTGCAGGATTCAAGGATGAAAATGCCAATGGATCTCGCTATTGCCACGATGGCGGTGCAGGTTTAGAGCTAAACTACCGTTGGTACGGATGTACAAAACGATCAACGATTTTTACATCTAAAGATCTTTTTACAAGTTCGCAGCCATTAGCTCGCTTACCAGATCTCGCCACATAGAGGTTGCTGCACTCACTTTTTTTTTATTAATCACTCGAGTAATTTGAAACCAAGGTACAAGGTTCGCCAGCGTTCTACGATCTCGACACGATGTTAAATTTAGCGCTTTCGGTTCTGGTTCGTAATTATGATCAAGGGCAGACATGGGTTGACCTACTCCGCGAGCTTCTACCCTCGGAAACTTATGTTGCACTCTTTCCAAGAGTACAATATATTTCGATGCGGAGGGAGACCAAACAGATGACGCATATTCCAACCGGGCTTTTACCAATGCGAGGTACATTAATCTAGAGATATTTTCTCGAAGATGCCTTCCCGAAGTCAGCCATTATCCGCGTTCGTTATTTACACTAGTCCGCGAAAATATTAGGTTGTCCCGAAAGTTTCTTTCGTTTTCTTTATGTTTTATGTCACATTACTGAATTGTGTACGATTCATTTCGCTTCGTTATTGTTACAGCATCTATGTCTAAGAAATTAGATCGTCTATTGATATAAACACTGGCACAGAAAATAATTGAATGCAACTCACGAAAGAAACTTTTAGGACAACCTAATATTATCAACCAGCGCTGCAAGATCCTAACATCGAAAAGGCTCTCGAATCCTTGCCACGGTCTCTGCTTACCTCTCGCGTGCTAAGAGCCGCCATTAGTCGTAGTTCTGTTTCTTGCTGAATCAATGCAGAGTCTCCAGTTAGCTGAAACGAGTACACACGGTCGCCTGGCCTAAAGTTTTTCAATTCGTTGGATCACCGGAGCTGAGAAATGGCTGGAATTGCTCGAACGATTTAAATATCAATTTTGCGCGAACTCGAGCTTCCGTCGAAGGGGAATTTCAACTCGTCGCGCGGCGAACTGTCGGAATACCTTTGCGCGTCGAACTTTGATGCATCGAATTTTAACAATATCGCTGGACGCTACGAGTCCACCAGGTTCCCGAAATTTGCATGCGAGGGGGCTCGATTATACGCCTTTTCCTTTCGTTCGGGTGGAAACCGATCGCGTACGATCGTTATTCAGCCAAAATTCCAAAAAACATGCGGTTTATACCGAAAATGTTGGCGTTTGGCGCTTACGTGATTTCTCGATCCAAACTCTCGTATTGAAATCGAAAGCATCGAGAGCATCAGACTTTCCGCGTGACTCGGATCTTTGAGAGAAACCGGAGCTTCGGGAAAGTTCCGCCGCGCCGACCCTCGGAAGTCCTCTCGTCCTGTCGTATCAATTCACTCGGACAAATTTGATCTCGGAATAATGTCGCTCTAGAGATTAAGGAGTCCGGGGGCATCCATCCAAAGCGTATCGACCGTCTTTGCGTCTACTTTGGCTTCAAAGCATTCGCAGACTTCGGATTACTAAACCAGAGCCTTTTCGTGGCTCTTTTCGCGGTCCTTTGCCGAACGAGTCTAATCGCGCTTCCTTAAAGGATCGAGCGCCTTTTGACGAGGGCTTTATTCGAAAAAGCAACGGTCCTTGGCGCCGTATTAATGACTTCGCCCGAGAAAGTGTCGTGAAATCTATATATAAATAAAATTCAAGTCTCTGTGATTTGGAAATAATATTTTTTGTTAAGCTAATAAATGGCTTTTCGCACCTTGCTAAAACCCAAACACGCTTTTGAGAAATTTTTGTTTGTCGTCGAGAGTGCGGTGGCACCTCCTGTCTCGCCTAACATTCATATACAGAGTGTCGACTTAACCGACGCAACTTGACTCGTTGAACCGTAGATCGTTGTACGTTGATCGTTCATCAACGTTGATGAGCGTTGAGGTGTTATTAAAATGTGATCCAACGATTTGCCAACGCAGTCGACACCTTTAGTTTCTCTATTATTTTAAAGTTTTCCTCCCGATGAATATCATCGGTCACCATTGACCCAGATGGCACGGAACGTGCCGAAGAGCAGAGGCTCGTATCGTTCCTCGCACGCGCGAGTACATTTTGATACGCGACGTCGCGGAAAAATTGGCGATATCGAAATAATTCGAGTCGCGAGCCTCCGAACGTGACGCAGAGGGGTTTCGCGGAGGTCCCGATCGGTCCTCTCGGCGCTTATCCACCCTTCGCATTTGAATCCATACGTGAAAGCGATTCGTCGACACCTGGTAAAAAATGTCCCGACCCGATCCTTTCGGGAAAGGCATTTCAGAAGGAGATATAAAAGAAAATGAAAAATATCGATTCGTGGCCGACTTGACGCGTTATTCGCGACGTAGCCTGGCACATTGTATTAGGGCGAAAAGCTGCGCATGCATGTTCTGGAATATAAAATCTGCTCAAGCATTGGGACTGCTTCGATTTGATTCCGCTCCCCTTTCTTTCCGTCTTTCCTCTCTCGTGCAATAAATATAAGCTACCACCCTCGATCGGGGATGAGAGGTGTGTCGCGTGTCGAAAATACTTGCTACGAAATTACTTTCGAGATTGTTATTTTTCACACCCTGCCACGAAGATCCGTTATTCCCCATAAATGCTTGATTTCGAAAATTGCGTCTTGAAAGTTGAATTGAAAGTTGTTGGAGCGAACGTAAACCGGGAGGTCGTGTTCGAGATCTATCGATGTAAACTTTACATCGTTAAGCATCGGTAGGAATAAGACGCGGTAGCATCACAGAGCATAGTTCGCGAAAAACCAACAACTTAACGTACTCTTTTGCGAGTGGATAAAAACGTAAAGGAAATGAAAATTTCCTGAAAGTCCGAAGCTGCGAACGAAATTACTGCCGCGCTGAAAGTTCCGGGGGTCGTGGGAAACGCACGTATCCCTCGCGGTTCTTAATAAACCACTATATCACGGAAGACGCATTACACGCCGGGGTAATGGCCGGTGAAATTGCGATCGTAACACGGCACGAACATCATCGTTACGCGTTGTGTTCCCCAACAAAGCATAAATCGCGACTTTGGCCATTCTTCCAGGGCTTTCTCGACCATTGGTTCACCGATCTTCATCGGTGAACGAATGTTCCGGGGAACTTTTTAAGCCAAGGCCGAAGAACCTTAAATAAATGGCAAACTCTTCTGTTACAGGTGATCGTTCAATAGCAGCGTTCCACGCGTCGACGCAGCCTACGGTAAGAAAGTCAGCTTTTTTTTATAGTCATTCGTTTACAGTTGCGTCGATCCTAGCTCGGAATTTCCGAAACCTCGAAGACCGTTATATTAGAATCTTTACTGAAAGTTCGTTGGCCATTTCTGTCGAAGTAACCCAACAAATTCATATATTTTCGCCCTTCGACCGTTTCAAACATTTATTAAAAGTCACCCCGACGAAGCAATTTTTCTTCCGTATTTACGGAAAGCTCCGCGAAGGTTGCCGTGAATATTGCAAAACGGGGAAAAAGGTTTTCATTCGATGGACACGGTTATCTAGGGATTCCTCGACATGACTCCGCGCGTCCTTTGAGGGCTTAAGCGACCCTCGGTTAGGCTTAAGTAAATGCGATGTAGGGCTCTCCGAAGAATTCCAATTTACGATGTTGTTGGACGATAAAGTGAATTCAGTTTATACCTCCGGTTTATCCTTGAGAAATGTCTCGCGATAAACCAAAGGTACGCCCTGACAATGTATTCGCGATACAAGAGCACGAGACAGAGAAAGAAATTGTAATTAAAAGTTGATTCGTGCCATGCTGAATCTATGCAAAAGTTTTCGTTCGAAGAACGAGGATCGAAGAACGAAATTCGAGGAACAACGGCGCTGATGGATTGCTTTTCGCTTTCTGAAAAATGATCGTCCCGAGATTCGTCGTTCAAGGATCCAGATGCTGGATTCCATGGAAACCGTGGTTCGCGTAATTGGTCCGAAGGTGGAGGTTAAAAAGAGTCGAAGAATTGGCCCGGTCGAATCTTAGGCGAGTAACTCTTACCAGGCCGGTGGAAACGTATCCGAATAAGGGAGGACGGTCGATGGGGGAGAGGAAATTGCTCGAACAAATTGAAAAGCGCGGACGCCCCCATTAGGCCGAACGAGCCTCGGCACGATTTCACGGACCGCTGGAATTATACTTTCAAAGTGCTTCACGAGGCACATCGGCCGCTGGATGAGCCAGCCTCGGCCCAAAACTCGGCTAGAATTCGTTCTCCCTTCGTTCGTCTAAGGGAATAATGCGGTATACCGCCCTCCGTCTGTCGGCGATACGTTCTCGCCTCTCGACTCCGCGGCTTTTATTTTCCCTTCGAAACGTATATTCTATATTCTTGACGCGAAGCGCGAACCGAACGATCCGTTGGATCAGGAGGAAATTCATTTTCGGGGACAGCGCCGTTCGCGTCCCCGTTCGACTCTTGTTCCATCCTGGTGCGGAATAAAATTTTTACCGCGCCGAGAAAATGTTCCTCCGTGAAATTGATCGAAACTCCGAATCCGTGGGCGCGTTTCGTCATCCTACCCTTCGATTCCTGTTCGTCCGCCTTCGATACGGGTAAATTTCCTCGGTACCCTCGTTACGATTTCTACGTTTACTTTCAACCGTTTGAAACAAAAGTTGCCGAAAATCGTTATCTCGTCGAAGTTATCGGAGCTAAACGTGGGCTTAGCTGCCAAGAAAACGCACCATCGCGGCGAGCCAATTCGCGTCCTCGTAGTTTGCGAACTGCGGTCCAGACATCGATTGCCACTTTACGCGGCGAGTGGACCGTGTCGATGACACTTGCTCGTTCTGTAAATAAGAGACGGTGTCGGTCTGCGTCGACGAGGAGACACGTTCCTCCTTGATCCTTCGAGCACGCCGCGTCTCCGTGCAGTCCCGAGAAACGTTGAGTTCGGGTGAACAAACTGTCTCAGACACAGTGGTGAACATTCATTAATTCTTCTCGGATATTTGGAAGGTGATGCAGGAGACTACCACGTCTCGGATACGACGTTGTAGACTAACGATCGATTCAGACTATATAACACGGACCGTCACGTTCCGGCAACGACAAAGACATTAAAACACGCGTTTTAATGGAACAATTCGCACTATTCCCGTTGACTTAATGTTTCGTCGTGTCGGTGCCGGTCCGTGTCGGTGCCGGTCCGTGTCGGTGCCGGTCCGTGTCGGTGCCGGTCCGTGTCGGTGCCGGTCCGTGTCGGTGCCGGTCCGTGTTGGTGCCGGTCCGTGTCGGTGCCGGTCCGTGTCGGTGCCGGTCCGTGTCG